>NC_079147.1:301364100-301420620 GCF_945859685.1 Eupeodes corollae | reverse complement strand
GGCTATATAGCCGATCCCAATAATGTGTCTCTTTGCTGTGGTCATGGAAATAGTAGCTAAAGCCATTAGGGCCTTCCAAATTATTTTTGTTTTTAATCAGAGAAGACCACTTGGTTACGCTCCGAAGTTCAGGTCACATGTAAACGTGGTGGCTACTTTCGGTTTTTTTCAGAACTTTATAAAAAAAAAGAAGAAGAGTTGGACAAAGATATCGGGTACAATGTTCTTTTAAACTTCCCATAGGAAGTTATTGTAATGGGTCCGATTTGTCAAATTGAAAATGTTGATATTTCTCGACGTTTCAAAGACCCTTGAGTCGAAATAAAAGATTTTTAGAAAGATGTCTAAGCGTGCGCGTGTACGTACGTTTCTACGTCTATACGTCCGTACATACGCCACGTTTTTTCGTTGTCCATAGCTTAAGAACTAAAAGAAATATCGACTTCAAATACAGAAAGATGCAGAAAGGGTTCTCAAGAAAATTGCGTCGCTGTTTTTTTTACCATAGCAGTTTAAAAAAAAGGTGACAATTTTGGTTAACCCTAAATATCTCATGAACCTATGACTCTAGAGACTTGAATTAAATTTTGTATTATATATTGTAAGGCCATATAAACGAACATATTTTTGGAAAAAATCCAATAAACGGGTTTTCTTATAAATCAAAAAAACTCAAAACAAAAAATTTGTCACCTCGAAAATTTTACGAATAAAAAATGATTCCATCTCCAAAAAATTTGTATGCAACGAAAAATAACATTTTTAAAAAAATTTAAGAAAAATCGAATAGACTTTTTTTTATAAAAAAAAAATAAAACCCCAAAAAAAAACATTACTCAAAGTCGTTAAAAATTGAATTTCGACACGAATATCTTTCCAAAAACTTGAGATTATGGCTTTTAGCAAATTTTATCTTATAAAAAATATAGTCTTTAACATTCGGCAAGACTTTATAAAAATCGAATTCACAGTTTTTGTACAAAAAATTAAAAAAATTAAAGAAAAAAGTTGGTAAAAATTGATTTTCGACAGAAATATCTTCTCAAAAATTTGAGATTATGGCTTCAAACTAATTTTTACTTATAAGAAATATTGTTTTCAACATTCGGAAACATTTTGAGAAAAATCACATTGACAGTTTTTTTTACAAAAAATAAAAACCTAAACAAAAAATGAATAAAAGTTTTTAAAAATTGATTTTCGACTAAAATATCTCTTCAAAACTTTTAAATATTGACTTTAAACTACTTTCATCTTTTAAAAAATATTGTTGTCAACATTCAGACCTTTTTTATTAAAAAAATCCAGTTGACAGATTTTTGACAAGAAAATAAAAACCTAAAAAAAAACAATACTAAAATTTACTTTTGAATCAAAGTGCTTTTCAAAAATTAAAAATATTGTCTTTAAACTTTTTTTATTTCATAAAAATTGGATTCGATATTCAGTATTTTTTTTTATAAAAATCCACAGTCCGTTTTTTTATAAAAAAAATAGAATCTAGAAGAAATAGTACGCAAATTTGGTAAAAATTGATGATCGGTTCTTGATATCTTTCAAATTAATTTCATTCATCAAATTTGTAAACATTTAAGAAATGTTCCTAAAATTATAATTTTTTTATTTAAAAAAAGTAGTTTTTCAAACTAAACTATTTTTGTATATTAAAAATTTTGTTGGTAATTTTTATTTTTTGAGTATAATTCAACTGACAACTTTTTAACCCAACAAGAAAACCTACAAATATTTAAGCAAGACAAATCGACAGACGGGATGGGAAGTTATCAGTGTGGGTCACATTCCATTTTTTTTATTATTCGGTTATCTTGTTATGAGCAAGTGCAAATTAACTATACAGGGTGTCCTGTTCAAGTGTGGCGAGGAATGTATAATATAAAAGGATTGTTTCCACTGTTCGGTTAGATAAACCATGAAAAAAAAAAATGGACCTGTTGCCAAGAAAACCATACTGGCGGTCATTAAGAAGCTTCTGTTCATCGAGATATTCCTTAAGCTAAATATAAATAAGTATTTAATTTAACTTGGACAGAATAGATATAAGAGCAATTACACGAAAGTAAAAGGAGAAAGAACATAGAATCATTCACGGTATTCTCTGGCTGCAAGCAAACTTTGTTGATTGTCATAGAAAACGAGTGTTGGAACCCAAAATAACATGGTGTTACGTACATTTTTATGAGAGCAAAATTAAAGCCTGAGGTTATATCAATTTTATTGATGATCCTGTTTGCAACTTCTATAACCACCTGTAGTAGAACGATCACATAAGTGGTGTCGCCAAAAATGCAGCAAGTTGTCTGGGTTTTCTAGGGCGGTGCAAAACATTTGTCTCCCCTGTGATCTGTCTGTTGTCTACAAGAAATATATACGTCTAAGACTTGAGTATAAATCCCATCTCTGGGCTGGTGTCTCTGCTTAAGGCTCTTTGAAGCAACATCGAACGTAGAGCATTTAAATTGATCAGTGATAATGCCATCATACTCGTAGGATCATTTACGTAGCTTAAACATTATCGTAAAATTTTTTGCCTTACACTTTGAACGGTTAATGCTTTATGAAAATAGCCAGCTGCATTCTTTCCCTAAAACAGTTCAGCCTTAAAGCTTGCTCTTTTAGGAATCAGTATACCCTCGAGCCAAACTTCGGTCGTACTGTCAAGTACAGAGATACGTTCTTTAGCCGTATTACGCATCTTTAACAGTCATTACAATATTCAGGAATTCAAAAGCAATGTATACCCATACCTGCTTTCATAATAACATATCTTTGTGATCTCTTACGTCACCAAGAAAATATTAAATCACCCTTTGGTCGATGTTATTAAAAATTGAGTCTACGTGCTTTCTGACATTCATTATTCAGTTCAATTGAAATACAAAAATGGTTACAATAAAAGCAGCACAGACGATGAAGATGACAAACAACTTCACGACGGTATACCTCTAGGAACTTTTGAATGTAATTCTTACGTTAAAGATTCACAGCGGAAACCATTAACGTTGACGTGTTAAGGCCACTACGGTTTTGTCCATAAGGTTAAACTTCATAGAATTACTTATACCAAATACAATGTTAAGATTGAGTGTAAGCAAGTCCGCCATACAAGTACATATATTCATCTTCATCCAGTAAGAAAGCTTCGGTCTTTTAATCAAAGGTCTACGCAATTTTTATTACTTGATTTCTTTTTTTTCAGTTTTTCTATTATTTATTGTTACACGTTAAAAACAATTTCTTCTTGCTTTTCTTTCAATTATAATCTGTTGGATAATCGTTAAGCTGAAAATTTCCTTAATGTATTTAAGGTGCTGAATCTGAGTCCCGTTAACTGTTCCACTGCTACCCACTTCAGCAAAGAGTCTAGTTCGCTACTAGATCTGTATCTGGCTTCCAGAGATGTTGGCAAGGTTATGCTTTACAGCCAGCTTTTAGCACTTGGTTTTTCAAAGCACGATTTACTCTTTGTATGTTTGTATTTAGTTTTTCAGGTTGACCAACAATTTTTTCAATTTTTTCTGACTTAGTGCGTGATTTTGGCTGCGTTAAATGGAACTTACTGTACCATATGCAAAATGTAAATGATCAAATCAGGTTTTTGCAGCAAAACGTCAACCAGCTTTTTGAGAGTAATGTTCCTATTAAAACCCTTCTCATAAGGCATACAGCTCCACCTTGGCTGAATAGCGACATCTCTGCTCTGATGTCACGACGAGATACAGTCAATGGAGACGTTACAAACTGGAGCACTTTCACAAATTGTATTGCAGACTGCGAAATCAAGTTGTAGTAATGGTCAAAACGGCAAAAAGGCTTTATTATGAAAACAAACTTGGTTCTTTAACCTCTGGCAAAAAATTATGGAAAAAACTGCGTGAAATCGGTATTGGCAAACAACCTTAAAAGCCTGTTGGTGACGTCGATTGTGATGCACTCAACAAAAAGTTTACGTCCATGCCCTTAAACATTGCCTTACCCGTTCATTCCCTTACTAAGGAGGAACCAATTGCTGAGTTTTATAAGAATACAAGAGGAAGACATTGTAGAGGCAATTATATCGATTAAGTCTAATGCTACTGGCCTGGACCAAATGGTCCAGGCCAGTAGCATTAGTTATTGAGACTACTGCTTCCATATATACTGCGCTATATAACCCACATATTTAACAGCATATTGACTACTTCCGAGTTTCCTTTAGAATGGAAGAAGGCTAAGATTATTCCCATATCCAAAAAGCAAACAGGTACTGCTACAGAATTTCGGCCGATTGCCATTCTTCCGTTTCTAACATTATTCTGGGGCAGATCCAAAAATATCTTACAATCAACAACCTGTTTAAGTACCTGTCAGTCTGGTTTTCGCCCTAAGCGCAGCTGCAAATCGGCCTTACTTTTTGTAACTGGTAAAATAAGAATGGACAGTGATCATGTTACATTGCTGACACTGTTAAATTATTCAAAGGCTTTTGATACTGTAAACCACTCAATTCTTTGTAGAAAGCTGCGAATTAACTTTGGGGTTTCTTTAGAGTCCTGTAAGCGTGTTCTTTCGTATCTCAGCGGAAGGCAACAATGCGTGGTGGCCAATTCCACATTTCTCAATGTTTTGAGTGGAGTGCCACAGGGATCTATCCTTGGACCAATTCTCTTTTCACTTTACATCAATGAGTTACCACTAAATGCTAAACATTGTTTAATTTATCTTTATGCTGATGATGTGGAGCTCATGATAAGTCGACCTTTTGGGGCTGAAAATGATGCCGTAGCTTTAATGAACGAGGATCTGCTCCGCATTTCAAAGTGATCAAAACAGAACAATCTCCGCCTTAGCCCTGTCAAATCAACATCCCTTCCCATCTATCGCAAAAACTTTTATCTATCGGGTTTAAACCTGTTGAAACTTGACGACGAATATGTTAGCACTGCTATAAACCTAGTAGTTGTATTCAATCGCACTCTCACTTGGGATGACTACCTTAATAGTGCCATTGGTAAAGGCTTGCAACACTTTATAAGACTCATGTCCTATCTTGTAAGCGATTTTTGAAATAAATAAAATACAAATAAAAATAACGATGAGGAAAAAACCGTTGTGTGAAACAAGCCTCAGACTTAAGGGCTAATTTTTAAGTTTCATTCCTCATGTGTCTAAACTTCGTCTTATAGGTTTCTGGTGTAAGATAAGAACATCTTCATACCTATTGAAAAGGAACATATCATACTTCTATGAAAATTTATTAAGATCACGGTGTTTATTCTTGCACTATCCACTAACCCTATAGACTATTTTCCCCAAGACCCTTGAATTTTATTTTACTTAATCCGCAGACGTATGGTTGCTTTTTATTTCTCCATTTGTCATCATATCTTCTGTCAACCACGCACCAATGAAACTGACACTTCTCGTTCAAAAGTGTCAAAAATAGTCTGACAACACTCTTTTTGAACATACCTTTCATTTCAATTCAAATTCTCACCTTTTTTCGTGTTCGTGTGCGATGCTGGAAGGAGGAATAAGGTAAGTGACTTTTCTAAAAATTTATTTCCAACTTATCCTTGAACTTTTTTGTTTTCATTTCTGTTCGTTTTGCATTTTTGAGAGTTTATTTGCCCAGCATCGTTCACTTCCTTTACCCTTTACGATCAAAGCATCACGAGCATCACGCAAAGTGGGTGCATGACCTGGAGAACATTTATTTCAGTAACATCGGTTACACCCAGCGCGTGTCGGGGTAGCGGGAAAAAAAGAAAATTGCAACCACACCACACTCAGAAGACAAAAAAAAAACACTGGAAGTTGTAAACCTAAAACGGTACTGCCAAGCCATGCCATCGCCCCTCCATGTGACACCTGCATAAATAGCAGAAAGAAGTCACAGTCGAAAAGTCGCTCTAAATTGTTTTTTGTTGTCAGCGTTAACGTTACCAAAAAGCTATACACAGTAAAACTCTTGCATCCATAGTCACTCTGTCATTTAGGTCCAACAGGAAGGGGCGGAATATTGTGTGTCTACGTCTAACCCCTGGCTGCACCCGCTTTAAACACCTGGAATACAAGAGAAACATTCCCGCAAACAGTACGGTTATAAGGGTATACGTACCTATACCTTACCGTATTTACCTTCTATCAGCTTCAGCAGAGGAGGATAGTGGCATTCAAAAATGCAGAGAATCTACACGAAAGAGGCGCCAACAAAAATAAAAATATAAAACAACAGCAACACAAAAAAACGGGTTAAGTAGTTGTGAACTATGTCCTGCGGTGGCCTCGCACCAGTACCACCACCGACGTCAACGTCATCATCTACTTTGACGATATAACGGGAAGGTGGATGGCATGGTGGCATGGCGTGGCGTGGCATGTGTTGTCTTGTGTATGGTGCTGTGATGTGTATTAAGGCCCAAGAGAATGGATGCATGTGTGATGTGGCGCAAAGAATGTTGTATTTCCTTCATATTTTTTTAACGGTTTTCAATTTATTAACGGTGCTCTGCTATGCGAGATCCGAGATGGTTGAGTTGTGGAAGAAGGGCAAAGAACTTATTTGTATGAAAAAACAAAACATAAAACACACAAAGGCAAGAACAAATTGACACAAAACACACGACCATACACAACACATATACAACAAAAAAAAAGGATATGTGTTTAGTATCCTTTTTGTGTGTGTAAATATGGCTAGTGGAACTAAAAAGCGGATGTAAAGTGGGTTGTTGCACTTGAGCAACGGAAAGGGTTAATTAAATTCAACCTAAGAGTTTTTATGATGCAATGATATGTGCACTGAATTTAGAGCAGGGTTAGGAACCTTTTTTTCCCTCCAAAAATACCTTGCATTTGTAAAAACAAAACAAAGACGAACAAATTGTCAAGATCTCTTTTAATACTAATTATAAGTGGAAGTCTGAATAAGATTAAGGTATTAGTTTGGTAGGCGAGAAGAAAAATCAGACTGAGATTCCCTTACAATTTTAATTTTGAGCTTAACTTGCAACTTTAAACATATTTGGAGCCGTTTTCTTTGAATCCGTACAACGTTCACTACTGATTCTTTTTTTTTAGGCCATATCTCAGGAACCTGTACAGATATCGACTTTAAAATTTGTGCTTATCAGATAATATCATCAAAAAATGAACAACAAAATTTAGTTGGTGGCACAACAGCTCGTTAAGCATAAAACTTACTGCAAGAAATGTTGTCATTGGTGGGGAGGATCTAACATTTTTAACTGAATACAAACGTCTAATTAAACAGAGCACTTATCATCACAAGAACTACTTAAGAAGGATTTGTCAATTCCTCTCAAGAAGTAGTACCCGTAAAAAACTTTAAATGGCACGAGCAGGGATTGAACCCAAGACCTTTAGAATGACAGTCCTACGCAGGACTGCAACTGGCTATTTCACTAGAGCATAAGCCGTTAAAAGTGTGAGACAAGAAACTTTACGACAATGTTCAAGTGACGTAAATGATCCCTAGATGTTATTATCACCAATTAATTTAAATGCTCTACGTTCAATTGTCAAAGAGGCTTAAGTAGAAGCATCAGCCAGTCATGGGATTTATCCTTAAGCTTTAGACGAATATAATTCTTGTAGATAACACACAGATCGCAAGGGAGAAAAAGGTCCTGTACCGCCTTAGAAAACTCAAACATCTTGCTGCATTTTTGGCATTCTAAATGAGGTGGATGGTGATACAAATATGTACCGATAATATCGATGAAAGTGCCATCTATGGATAATGGAAATGGGGGTATATCTCGCTTAAACGATACAAGACAGCATTGCGTTTTCGAAGCATTAAATTTCACGCGGTTTTTTAATCCCCATTGAACAATGCTGTTTAGGTCGGAATTTATTGAGCTTGTCATATTTTGTCGTTGCAGTTCCTCATCCGAAGAAGAGGGATGTGAGTCTGAAAACGATTATGAAAACCTAAGAGTACTATCGTCAGCGAAACAATGTATTGGATTAGAAGTTGCAGACAGTTCATAAATAAAAATGAGAAAGAGGGTTGGAGATAAATCACAGCCTTGGGGCACACCAGCTTTTATTTTATGGTTTTCAGACTTGAATCCATCTAATGCTTCTTGTATTGAACGATCCGAAAGGTACTTTCCAATCCAATGACGCAGGATTTCATGGAAACCGAAAGCACGCATTTTCGATCAAAGAGCTTGATTCCAAACTCTATCAAATGCTTTTGAAATATCAATTGCAATAATGTTACTTTCTCCAAAGCGATGTAAAGATTTGCTCCAATGTTCGGTGAGATGAACCATGAGATCACCAGTGAACCTATTGCAACGAAAGCCATACAGTCGGTCATTAAGAAGCTTCCGTTCTTGAAGATATTTTTTGAGCTGATAATTAATCAGCGTTTCCATGACCTTGGAAAGAAGGGACGTAAGTGCAATCGGTCGATAATTAGAGGGTGAAGAAGATTCGCTTTTTGGGGAATAGGCTGGACAAATGCGGTTTTCCATTACCTCGGAACGAGACCTGAGGAGTAGGGCACTCACTGGTAGCGTTAAATTGGCGGAGAATTGCCTAGCAAAGAGGTAACAAATCGAGTGTCATTGACAACGAGCGTGTAGGGACCGAGAAAGAGGAAGAATTCCTCACATTTTTTACTTTTAATTGTCTAAAAAAAGGTCTGGTTGATTGAAGCCACTCAAGCGTGCACTCTCTCAAAATACTCATAGTCATCGTTCGGATAGAACGCCCCGAAAATGAAATTGTTGGTCGAAGACATAGCACTTCCAATGTAATTTCGAACGAGTTTTATCATGAAATTGTCAATTTTGTTGATTCGAGCCCCGTTGTATAGGACCTCGTTGGAATAGTAATGCACGAAAGAAGATTTAGCTGTTCGATATAAGCCGGTATAGGGTGCGTCGTAAACACTGCCGTTCTAAAACCCAACTTTTCTCCATAAGGGAAAGGGAACGTTGAACCACAGAGGACAACCATAAACGATCATCGGCCGTATGAGGGCCATGTAGCAAATAACCTTCACTCTGGTGGTCAAGTCGACTGCTGTAAAACAGTCGTTTCATCAGACTGAAGGCTCCTCTGGGCCTGGTCAGAGCAGCATTTATGTGTCTGTCGAAATATAAATACTGATCTAACCAGATACCGAGGTACTTCACTACACTTTTGCTCGCTAATCGCTGCCCGTGAAGATCAACGAGTCCGGCCCTAGGCAACGGAGTCCGGAACAGAATTGTGTCCGACTTATGGACATTTATTTTTAGTTTACAGTCGTCGCAATGTCGTTTAATCTTGTAGAAATCACGCTGCAAGAGAATTTTAATAACCTCAACTTTTAGGACCTTTCTGTACGCAATGGGATCGTCGGCGTACGCAATTGGCTTTGTTAGACTACCTATCAGATCACTGGTGTAAATGGTGAAAAGAATCGGTCAATTCATCGCTCCCTGTTAAAGACCATTTTTAATTAAGAATTGTTTATGCCAAGCCTGCTCAGTTTTAGGTAAAACGCCTCTAGCCATACGGTGTCAAAGGCCTTTTCCAAATCAACCAGAACAACACCTGCGCATTGTTGTTTTGATTTATTCCATTGGATATCAGAAACGAGTTAAGACGCAGCATGGATTGTGGCATGACCCGCCTTGAACCCGTACTGGTTTTGAGGAATTATTTTGTTTGATTGAATTGAAGATGATCTGAAGCTCAACCATCGTCATTGAACCGCATCAAACGTCGGTTCTCAAATCTCCATTTATGTCATATTATTTTGAAGGTAAAAGTTATTAACTAAGGCTCTGTTTTCCAGGGCGTGGACAACGCACTAACCATCATCATCACACTTAAGCCAGTTTTATTTTCTTCAATGATTCCATATTATTCTGGTGTCTTTCTTCTAAGCTCAATAAAACCAGTTTGAGTTCCTTACAAAACGTGAGATCGTTTAGATCGTTATAGAAGATTTCTCCTAGGTAATTTTTTCGTTGTTGAGCTAGAGAAGGGCATGTACAGATAAGGTTTCTGTTTCTTCCTCTTTCTCATCCCTAGAACTTCTGCAAAAGTCATTTAAGAATACGCTTAGCCACGTGGCGTGCTTTCCTATTGGACAGTGCCTGGTTAGGACTTAGGACACCAATCATCGTGCTTATATGCGATTTGTTAGGAGATATCAAGCACCTTTAGCGCTTTAAATCTTGTGCAGGCCAGATGTGGTGACTGACACGTGGTGAAGTTATTCCACCTGATGTTTGACTTCTTCCTATCGTTTTGCATTATCAATAACTTACGTGTAGCGATTGATATGCCTAACGTTGTAGAAAAGATTGCTCTGTACCATTCCTGACGAGTTCATCTGCCTTACAATTTCCGTGGATGTCTGTTTTTCTATATTCATTAGAGATAATCGATAGTTAAGGATTGTTATAGAGATTGTCAAGACAAAGTTCAAAGATTTTTAAGTAGCATGACTATCTGAGAAAATACGGGTATCAGATGTTGATATCACCATCTCTTTAATCCAAGACAAAACTTTTTCTATCATCAAAAGTTCCGGAAGGCGGAATAAGAGACCTAATTTCAGTCGTTCAAAGTACACGGCAGTGTTGAATTTTTTGTCAATCTAATATTCCGAACGCTTTTTATTAATGGATTGGATAAATTGGACTGCAGCGGCCTTGACGAAATACATGATTGATTGCTTACATAACATCAATCCTTGATGGTTCCCCAAAAAGTCTACACATTTCTAATCGCAACCAAAGGAGCTCCAAATTCTTCAATTATGTTTATTAACTGCTGAAAGTTCTTTGCCTTTAAATATTATATGTCCAAAACTTATGTTTTATTATTTTGTGCTACCTTTTATCAATTTTCAATCCTTCATATCGTTGTTCTTTAATTTTTTATAATGATAATGGAAAATTCTTTCGAAGATCATTTCTTATGAATGTAGTTACAAGATCTTCTAAATAATCTTTAAGTTGTCTTCAACTTCGAGTGAAGAAAATGGCTCTAAGAGTACTTCAGCTTCTATGTCAGACCTGGAGTTTATTACTATTGTAGTTTTGACCTTAAGCTTTAATTTTAAATATAATACAACTAGTTTTGTTTTTGAATTAAAATTAAATACATTTAAGCACCAGAATATTCCTGGCTTTGCTGGACAATAAAAACCTCAACGAACAAGTACACAAATACAAAGTTCAAAGCCTGCTTCAAATGTTGTTGATAAACCAAATTTTGACTGGGAGCTAATAAACTTTTATAAGAACTTAACCCCTGCCTGCCAAAGTTATAGACTTCATTATGAAAAATAATGAACATCACATTCCAGGAAAAAATTAAAATAAAAAACAAAACACGAATCAAAATCGGTACGGAACCATTTCCGCACCTAAAATCCGTCCTATAGCTTTCAGCATAGACAACTGCATTAATTTATAGTAGAAGTAATATTGAAAGTTACTTGGGCAAGTTAGTTGTAAAATGTTCTACCTAAGTTCTATGCTTCCTAGCATTACCTTCACAGACCCCCATCATCGCTCCTCTGGACAAAACTTAAATGCTTGAACTTATGAAACATATTTTCTGTCGAATAGTTGTTCATTTTTCTGCATTTTGCACCCACAACCTTTTAAGCTTTCAAAGATATCTGTCCTTCGGCACATTCCCACATCGTTTATCTATCTAGGTAGATAGGTCCCTATACTACCTTGCCTACATATAAACGATACCTTCAGCTATCAGGATACAGCCCTCTGAAAGATCCGGTAAGCGATGAATGGAATTTTACATCCTCTTCTTGTTCTATATCTGTCTCTGAAGCTATACATGTAGGTATACCGTTCAGTTTAAATCTCCTGTCAACTATACTACAGGCTATATATCCCCCCTACCCCTCTCTGCCATGGCCATGATGATGACACAGATTCATCATGATGGTAAATGAGAAGGACCCACTCGTCGTAATAACTTTGTACACATAGGCTCTCTGCTTGTTTGGATGGGGGGGAGGTGGCTATACTGCACTGCACTGCACACCCAGGTATATTTGATGTTTTTTTTCTTCTTACAGTTCCTGTTGGGCTCTGTACCTACTGTTAGTCCTGGTGTAGCCAACTACTGTGATATGCTAAGAGAGAGGTAGCCGGAGCCGGAGCTGTATAGCTGTAGCTGTAGCCGGCTCTTGAATTCAACTGCTTTTCCGGATTTTAATACATGACAAGAACTATACTACCACCACGACCATGCACAGGCACACACAACACAAAGGACTAGCAAGTTGCATAATTACACCACCAGAGGTTAACTGAAGGACTTGTTGGGCGAGAGAGTATGAGGTTCAGCAGCAGCTGCTGCCTGCTGTTTCTCTGCTCTGCTGTGGAACTTGTAGAAGTAGTTTGTGTTTTTTTTTTCTTATTTCGAAACAATTTTCCAGCGATAACAGTGAATAAGATGCTTAAAGGATTTAACTCAAGGAGCAAGCCACGAGTTCGTTGGGGGTGGATGAAGAGTAGAAGAGGACTGAAGGGTGAAGAGTTATCAGTAAAAGGGGATGATTTTACACAGGGGTGGTTATGGTATGGTAGCATCATCAGAAGAACTATGGTGGTGGCATTTTAATTAAACTAAGTGGTGGCCATGTTCAAGGGGACTGCACTTACTTCTTGTACCATGGCACCATGGCACCACATAACCACTACTTTCACTGCCACACTCTTCCCTTACATCAACTTATATACATAGGTGTATAGTTGGAAAATTCATATAGTTTCTGGGTACATAACTATAAGGACACAAGAATGGCAGCACCTACCTTCCTTATACTTGTAAACCTCGCCTACACGTCTTCATTTCTCCCATCAGTTTTATTTGAGGTCTTTTGTATAAAATGCAGACTGTCCTTCTTCTCCTTGTAAACCTGCTGCTGTTACTATTCAAACAATTTAATGGAAAATATTTTTTGGGGATCCTTATACAAAATAGTTATAAGCTGAGGAGAAGACCAAGAGATGCTTAATGCATCATTGTATAAATGTCACAGGACACTGCTCATGCAAAAAGGATGCATATAGATACCTGTATAGGTGGACGAAAAAGCTATGCCAACCATAAGCAGAAGCTAACAAGAGGAGCGCAAAAATACAAGTAAATTAATGACAAATAATAATTCACTTAGTTATAAATAATTTAAATAAATATCGTGGTTATGCTGGTATAAAGCGCATAGGAAGCGATACGACCGCAAATAATGAACTTGTTGGCCACCATCTGTTGTGTACATTATTAAAACTGTGTCAAGTTTATTCGTATATTTGTCCTTCAAGGCTTCAAGTTTAAAATTTAATTTGAATGTTATGTCATCTTTTGAAGATCTTTATAATTTGAGCTAAGTTTTATAGGATACAGTCTTTAATAGAATTGACATACTATTATTTGATAAGAAACATCACTTTTTATTATTAAAAATGTTTTGATTTGTTTAAATTATTAATTCTTAAACATTCACCTAAACTGTTTAATTACAAATTAGTAATTTCAAAGCGGTTTTTGGTATTGTTAGAAAAATAATTGCTAGAAAAAAGAAGTTTGTATAAAGATTTTGCTGGAAAGCTTCCATAACAACACATTAATAAAAAACCACGGGCTGTTAACTTAAATGCATATATTTCATTTTGAAAAATCCTTAAGGACATTCATTAAAAATTAACAAGACCATGACTTTCTCTACTTTCATAGTGTATCTTACTTTTTTAAAGAGTTTAGGGCTTTAAACAGAGCTCTGAGAGGATAGAAAAATAATTAGTACTTAAAATATGAATAAATGATTTGAGGAACTATTTAAAATCAATTGTAAGCAGAATGATCTTAAAGACTTCAATATTTGACAAACAGCGGATGCCTTGGCAGGGTCCGTCTCTGCCGGGGCTGACCTCTTTTTTCCGACCTACTCGTGGGAACTTTTACAAAATGGACGAACTAAACATGACAAACGTAGAAACATCCACAGACTTGGAGGATGAACTCTTGGCGTCCAGCTAGGGGACCTTAAAGGGGAACTCATTTAGCGCTGGTAGTTCCAGCACTTGTGAGCAACCCAAAACCACAGGAAGTATAGGCAGTGCTATTCATAGCATTCCTATACTTCCTAAACCACATAATGAATGAAATGAAATGAAGAGACCGGAGTGATTCATGAGAGGGACGCCCAAAATAAAATAAAGTACAAGAAGGTTGCTGATAAATACAACAACCTTATGGCCAGACGAGAAAAGGCTGTTAAGCGAAACAGATCTCAGGTAGAGATCTGCAAGTCTCAGAAAAAGAGCAAGCTTGACCGTACAACCGTACAAAGCCAGTGAAAGCACCATTACCTGGAGCAGCACAACTGCGTACTCTTAGTGAGGTTGTCAGGGATGACCTTCACTTAGAAGTTGTGGATGAGCTCTCCACAAACAGCAAAGGTCTGTTGAACGTGTGGAACTCTATCGAGGGCAAGCTCTCTGAGATGGTGTTTTCATACACTATATCAAACAGTGAGGGCCCCTACCCTAGTTTTGACTCTGGCGAGATGCTCAGAGGATAAAGGATAATTACCTAAGTGTGCGGACAGGTTTTATAGGGATTTCCTTAGTGAAAGCATTGCTAAGGTTAGCAATGACTGGGAGGGCTTGAAGCTCAAGCTTATCCCAGCTAAGGACATCCCTAAACAATCGAAGACTCGCATTTAATTGCCACTCATGAGCATAAAGCCAAGCGGACAGGACCTGATCCCCGGTCTTCAGAGGCAAAATCCGCTGGTCCCCATGCACGATTGGGATTGGGCTGTAGTTAAGGCAGAAGAACCGCAGAAGACTAGCGCCTCTTACCTTCTGAGGATTAGCGAGGAGAGTCTAGGGGCTCTCGAAAAGGCCGAGTACAAACTTAGTTTTGGCATAAGGAATGCTAAAATTAAAGTTCTGCAGAGTCGGGGAACAGACACCGACAAAGCTGATGACAACATCGAGGTTGACGATGTTATAAGCGGAGTCGAGATCCCCAGAGAGTTGCCTGGCCCCAGCTCTGCAGCTAAAAATAATTAAAAAACGCGCTGGAGCTCATCCAGATTAATCTGAAGCACTCTAAGTGTGCTTCAGATAATCTAAGAGTTTTCCTTAGGGAGGAAAACTTCGACATTGGCGTTGTCCAAGAACCGTGGATAAACGGCCTTAAGGTGCAAGGCCTACAAGACAACCAATTCGACCTCTTTTATAAAACCGCAGATCAAGACCAAGGTAATCTCACAGCTTGTATTTTAGCTAAGAAACATTTAAAAAGTTTTTTATGTCCAAATTTTAGCAGTCCCGATCTGACAGTTGTCAGATTTGAAGATAAGAATACACAGGGTTTGCTGTTGGCCTCTTTTTACTCTGCCCAAAATGCACCATTACCTCCGGAGGAGGTGTGCAAAATCCTAACCGAAGCTAACATCAAAAAGGCAAACCTTCTGATCGGAGGCGACGCAAATGCTCGGTATACCCTTTGGGGAAGTTCTGAGATCAACGAACGAGGTGAGTCACTTTTTGATTTTATTATTGAAAATAATATGACCATTTGTAACAGAGGCAGCACTCCCACTTTCGTCTTTACGAGCTCGGAAAATTATGATGGATGGGAGGATGAATCGATAATAGACCTTAAAAAGCGTAATGGAACCTGGACAGACTCTCCAGCCGAATCTCCTGAGCTACTGATGAAGACGCACTTTCCAAGTTGAGAGAGTGATAACCCCGAACCGCTTGAAACCACAGAGCTAAACGTAGCTCATGTGGAGCAAGTCAATTCCGTTATAACCATACAAAATATTTTGTGGGCCATCACAAGCATGTTATTTCAAAGCAACCTCCTCCATCATGCAACGTTTGTTCGCCCACCACACCAATTACCATCTCTCATTTGCTACAATGCTATTACATCGACACAATATCAAGGAATACATCCGGCCAACCCTCAACAGAACTTTTATCAAATACATATATCTAAAGATAAAATAAAACTTATTCACGTATTTTTAGTTAAACTTAACTTAGAATATTTAATTTAAAACTTGATATTTTTTTAAATAGCGATAAGCCCTGGTAGCTAACGCTTTATTAAATTTTTGTTAGTAGAATTTTATTATGCTTTCAATAAAATTATAATAATAATAATTTTGTGGCCCATCAATACTTTTTATAAATATAAATCCCCAGGCATAGATGGTATACTGCCAGTTATGCTTCAAAAGTTGCATGATGTATCAGCCCATGGCTGGAACAAATTTTCAAAGGATGTCTCCTTCTTTAACACGTGCCCATGTCGTGGAGACAGGTCAAAGTAGTGGGTCAGGAATCCGCGAAGGATTTAAGACCAATAAGCTTAACATCTTTTGTGCTTAAAACTTTGGAGCGCATTCTTGATTACCATATTAGAGAAATCCTAGTTGGACGACCTCTCGAAAGCTCTCAGCATGCTTATGTTAAGGGCAAATCTACGGAGACTGCCTCCATGTGGTAGTGCGTACTGTAGAACAAACAATCCATTATAAAGAATTTACTCTTGTCACCTTCCTAGACATAGAACGTGCTTTTAACAACGTCCTTACCGAATCCATAGAAGTATCGCTCTTTAAGTTCGATGTAGAAGACTTCATTAGAGAATGGATTATTTCCATGCTCAGTGGTAGGAAGATTGGAGCAACTCTAGGCAATACAATCGCAACAAAACACGTGAGTAGGGGAACACCCCAGAGTGGTGTCCTTTCGCCTCTTCTATGGTTTCTGGTCAAGAATTCTATTCCCGTTAAATTAGAGAGATGTGGAGTGAAGGCGGTAGCCTATGCGGATCATTTGGTGCTATTGGTGTCAGGAAAGTACCCCTCTGTGATTAGTGAAATCACAGAGTCAGCTTTGAAGAAATTTAGCAGCTAATCCACGAGTTGTGGACTAGGAGTTAACCAAAGTAAAACTGAACTGTTGCTCTTTACCACCTAAACTAAAGTACCGCCCTTCACGCTACCTCGACTCAACGGTCAAATCCTATCATTGTCTTCCAGTGCAAAATATTTGGCAGTTATACTCGACTCTAAACTAAACTGGAAACTAAATATTGAAATACGGGATAAGAAGGCTTGTGTTGCTTTCTACGCCTGCAGCAAAACTTTCGAAAGTGGGGACGATGGGGAAGATGATTTTATGGACGTACACAGCCGTAGTACGTCCAATCTTAACATATGGTTCGATTGTGTGGTGGCCTGCTCTTATCAAAGCCTATAATATTGATAAGCTAAAGAAGGTTTAGAGAACAGCTTGCGTGGGCACCACAGGGGCCATGCGTACTTGCCCAACGGACGCCTTAAACGTTATTTTGGATCTTCTACCAATCGACCTTTTTATTAAATACATAGTTTCCTGCAGCGCTATTAGGCTGAAGGAATCAAACAGCTGGTTGTCAAAACCTTATGGTCACAGCAACAGAACGAAATTGATTCCCTCAGATATTATCTCGGTAGACACTGACTACTGCACTCCTACTTTGAGCCTTAGTAAGGGTTTTAAGGTTATTTTCCCATCCAGAGAACATTGGGAGGATGACATCGTGCCGATACGTTTCAACACAATCATCTTAACTGACGGCTCAAAGATGGAGTGCGGAGTTGGTTTTGGGATCTTTTCTGAGTCCCTGAATGTAGCCAAATCCTTTAGGCTTCCTGTCTTTACTAGCGTTGTTCAGGCTGAACTGCTGGCAATAAGAGAGGTATTTAGGATACTTAAACAAAACCCAAACCAAACCAAAACGGGCTGACGAGCTAGCCAGGCAAGGATCGGCCCTTCATAGCTCACTTTGCGGAAATGGTTAACATTCCTCTTGGTGCTATGAAGGGTAAAATCTTTTCTATCTACCAAACTGAATCAAACAGTAGGTGGAGCAATTTACCCAACTGCATTATATCTAGGAAGATATGGCCCACCTATAATAAAACCCGTACAAACGATTTTCTATGTAGGCCAAGGCAAGACATAGCCAGGATTGTTGCGGTTTGTACCGGACATTGGCCTATAGGAGTTCATGCGGAGAAGTTGGGTATCTCCTACAACACCTTTTGCCGTAGTTGTAGTGACCAAAGAGAAAGTGAAACCATAATCCATTTCCTCTGCAAATGTCCTGCTTTGGCAAACACTAGAATGAAATACTTTTTAAAAGCAATCTTTCACGAACTTGATGAGCTATCTGAGACAATGATTAGGGACGCAATCATTTTTCTCAATGCGATTTTTAGTCGATATGACTATTTGCTAGTCAATTTTTAGCCGATAACCGCGACAGTCAATAGATAACAACAATTCTCGATAGTCAATTTTGGTAGTCAACTTAAGATCCACGGTAGTCAATATGACAACTGTGGTAGTGAATAGGAGAACCGCGGTAGTCAATATGACAATTTTTGTTGAAAACCGAAATCTAATATGATTACCGGGAAGTCAATACTACAATCCTCGATACTCATTTTTGGTAGGTAATATGACGACCAAATTGTCATATTGACTACCGAAGTTGTTCTATTGACTACTTTTGTTGTCATATTGACTACCCAAATTTTCTTAAAATAAGGTTGTTATATAGACTATTTTGGTAGTCAATTTGGCCAAATTTCAAGTTGTTTATCGACGATTGTTAATATGACAACTTTTTTCTTGTTTAGGCTGTAGTTCTCAACGGACTGCTGTGCCACCTAATTTATATATTTATTAACGCAGATTACAATTTTTAAACACTATGTCATCCAAATGTCTTCCATCGAGTTGCATTCACTGTTCAAAACGGAGCCTCATGTTATGCGCCACACGCTGCAGTAAACTTGATTCAATTGCGCTGAATTTTTGACGAATGTTTTTTTTTAAGATTCAGTAAAGTTCAGGAATTGTCCCCAAAGCGACTGATAAATTTATGAGGTAAAGCTTCCAATTATACCATGCGTCGATAAAGCGCACCAAACAGTAACTCTGGGGCAATGTAATGAATTTTGGTGTATCAGTCGAGGGTAATCGGTTCTTATAACCCAGTGATATAAATTTTGTTGATTAACGTACCTCTTGAAATAAAAATTAACCTCACCGCGACAAAAAATGTGCTTCGCTGTACGAAAACACTCCAAAATCGTTACGTAAAATATTTCAGTGGAAATCAATTTCTTTGAGTTCTTGAACGAATTGAATGTTAAAAGTATTTAACTTTAAATCCATTTTAAAAATCTCATTTATAATTGCTCTTGGAAGGAGCAATGAGGCTGCTATTTTCCGTATCAAAAACTCTCCTCAACCAATTCAATGTTTTCGGAAGTCCTTGAAAATAGACTGGGCCCTGGCCGTGGAGTGTTAATAGCATAATCAGTTGCGCAAAACCCTGAAATGAGACGAAAGAATTAAATTCACACTCCACCCATCATTTTTTTATCGTATACCGAAGTGTTAACAAAGGGGTTGACACGCAGTTACTTACGAATCGTTACTCTTAAAAAATGCCTCAATGGCAAACGTGCGATGCTCATTTGACCTACGACATCAATTCTGAGAAATTCGCACGATCACTGATTCCAATGACACTATTTAATTCCCCCCACCGTTTATTACTTTTTGAAATTTTCGAATTATAAACCATAAATCTGCCACCAGTATAGCTTCAGCTTTCGAAAAAAAATTATTTTCTTCGTTTTTGACCAATTCTCAGATTATGAAATTTCGAAAATATTTTCGGAACAATTTATATCGATCCGTTAAAAATTTATCGATTGTAAGCCATAGTTGGTTCAAATTATTCTTAAAAAACAAAATTTTTTTGAAGGCAATAGCTCAACTCGTTCAGATTCAGATTTTGGCGAAATAACTCAAAAAACTTAAGTAACAAATTTGAAGAAAATCGTCTTACCAAATTTGGCTGTCAACTAAATGAAGGTCAAAAAGAATGCTTAACCAACATTTTTGGAGAGACAATTCTTAAACAGTTGCCAATAATATTCGGTTTTAAAATATGGACGTCTACTATTCTTGTTATCCTTTTCATGCTCTAAAAGAGTTTAAGCCTAGATTACAAAACATATGTACCCTTTGAATTATTATTTTCATCCAAATATACCAAAGGTATATTTTAAGCTCAATAAATTCTCAAAATATGCCTTAAATAGCCCTCATGTTGACACGGTTCCTAAGTAGAGAAAACAAAAAAATATAAATAACCTCTTTAACATTATTTATCCTTCAAAAGTCCTTACTTAACGATCAAATCACAACCCAACAATTTTGAAAGATATTTATGCAGCCAAATACTTTAGGTAGAGTATCAGCTTCACAAACCAGAACCGAGAAGGGCCACACAAAATCTCAATTGGCAAAAAGTATAACTTCCTAACCAACCGTCACCATCACCACAAAAAGTTCCTTTAGCTTATATATAGCACCATGATGGAAGCCCAAGCCCAACAGCCACTGGTCCCCAAACCACTCTCTCACTCTCGCTCTCTATTTCTATCTCTCTCATTGCTAAGTTTAGTCGTGTAAATTGATCACCAATAACGGCAACGTGCTTTACGTCTCATGACACCGTTACCATTTGGAATCCAATAAATTTTAATCTTTCGATTCTCCCCACAAAATTTAACACTTCAATTACCTGGAAAACTCACTTTTACCACGGTCGGTCGGTCGGGCGGGCGGTGTGTGCTTCTACTTCTATATGCTACCATTACCGTTAGCGTTAGCGTTGCTGTTGCTTTTGCTGTTTCTGCCACTCCTCCCCCACCCACCTATACCTACTTATCAAGGTAGTGGCAATGTACAACATTATTCAGACGGAACGAGGCGGAAACTTTCGCCGCCAAAAGGGATAGACAATCGTTCAAGTGTGTCAACTTAAATGTGTCAACTGTGCACATTAGCACACAGCAAAACGAAGAAATAAAAAATGGAAGAACAGCAACAACAACAAAAATTGAAGTCTAAAACCATCAGCTAGAAGAAGCGAAGAAACGAAGAAACGTTGGCAAGCAGAAAAGCTTAAAGCCTGTTATAATAAGGCACTCTGCAGGTTTGAAAATTGAAGAGGATCCACCACGTAAAAGGAAGTCTGTTCTGTTCCGTTCCGACATCACGACACAACCTGGATTGGATAGAGGAGGTGCTTGGTGCCTGGTTCTCTCTCATCCTCGTCATCATCGTAGGTATACTTTTGCCGCTGATGCTATTTGTACCTCCACCTAGATCCTTGCTGCGAGTCGAGTCCGCATTCATTGAAAAACCACATTTTATAACCAAAAACGAAAAGTTTTGAGCCAGTAGTTTCGTATAGTCTACGTCGAGTCGTACAACGTAGCCGCGCTATCGTCTTTGTTTCAGTGGAAAACTTTTCCCATCCTTCCTGCAGCTTGCACCACTATTTTCCAAAGAATATGGTTTCAAAGTTCTTCACCCATTTCTTGGAGGAGTGAGTTAATAACTATAGAGATTCTATGGGAATGGCGAACCCGTTGCACTACGCCGCCGCCGCCGTGCTGCCTCCACTCCGTCAAGCGGTGCACATATACCTAGCTAAACTTTCCGCAGAGTTTCTTCATCGCTAGTTCAAAGTTCTAACCCCTGAAGTACAGTTGTAGAATAGCACTGTATCTATCAATGTGCCCGCTACACTGCTACCGCCACAGCCATTTTATGCCATGCCAGACCGCATCGCCCGCCATCATATATGAAGTTTTGGGTCTAAACTCTAAAGAAATGGTGGAACTATCAACTATACATGTGCGGTGCATGGAGTGCCAGCGAAGCACCTACTTCTTCCTCGTCGACGGCATCAGCATCGTAGCGTCGTCGACTTTAGTGGTAAAAGGCAGTGGCATAGTTGCGGTGTAATTCTTTGTGTGGAACAAACTTCTTCTTCATCTTGTTCTTTGGGAGCAATACCGCCACATTGCCTCACGCCGCCGCGCCACGTCAAGCAAAGGGCATCAAGTTCTACTTCGATGTGTAGCGCATTTATAAGACGAAGAAGAAGCGCATAGTGTGTACAAGGTCGTAACCACTTTAGTGTTGGTTTGTTGCAGTTTTGTGGCTACTTGAATGGCAGAAAATTTCTATAGGTAAGATAAAAAAAAGTATAAACTAAGGACTCTAAACGTGTCATGGGTGCAATTCAAGAGACTTTTGTAGTAGCAGACTGCATAACCTCTAAGATAATGTTATAGCAAATTAAACTTGCAAAAGACAGTGAGGTGGATCAGAAGACTCAAAGATTCAATTTCACATTTCTAACACAAAAAAACAAACCATACGAGATAGAAGAGCATTGTTTCCAATACAAATTTAAGAGGAGCTATATTAAGAGCGGATTTACCATGGCACCAATAAGAAGAT
The DNA here is from genome assembly GCF_945859685.1 of Eupeodes corollae. NCBI lineage: Eukaryota > Metazoa > Arthropoda > Insecta > Diptera > Syrphidae > Eupeodes > Eupeodes corollae. The sequence continues at coordinate 301,398,193 of NC_079147.1, read as the reverse complement.
CGATTTAAAAAAGTTATAGGAAAACCGGTAGCATTTAAAGAAAACTAAACTTAGCAATGGGAATTTTCACAGATGATTCTCACAAGATTTCGAGCGACATAACTTTAAAGCGAATTATCCGGATAGTGTCCAATATCAAAATTCAGATGGAGTTTGATATTAGCATTTTACAATATCAAAGTATTTAGTGGTACTCGTGTCATGATGGTTACTCCGTAGGACCGCTTACAGTCAGTCGAGTACGACAGCGATCACTGCGAACTGGCTGCTGTAATGCAGATTCCGAACGAATGCGTAGAGCTTAAGGAATACGTTGCAATGCATTCTTACAATTACAATAAGATGCCCTATCCTAGTTTCACCAAAGTTTTAGCGAGAAAATTTTGTTCGAGTGAAAAAGCCCCACCAAACAACAGAAACCTGACAAAAACAGAAATTGACCAACATTTACAACAGATGGACGAAACAATAAAACAAACGATGGAACGGACAATTCCAAAGTACAAAGAACGGGACCAAATGGACGCTTACAGAAACGCGACTATTGACTCACTACTCAATTAGCAAGTATTGGAATCGCAAGATCCGGTAAGTAAATTCCAGTGACCCTACTATGTTTCCTAAAATCAACCAGATATTCAGGAAAAAGAACGACAGTGACCTTCCGTTTCTGAAACTCCAAAAAACTGAAGAGAACAGAGACGTGCTTAGGACAGCGGAAATAGATCCAGAAGATAGAAGAAGCCATCTTTGACGATGACTTTTTCATAATTGAAGATCCGAAGAAAAGTGGAGGCAGTGGAAACTGCTTTCCAGCAAGTGTACATGGTGAATGTTAGTATTCGCCCCAACTACGACCTGGAAAACAGAACCCTACTTAATCACTTTTAGCTTCGAAATGATATGACACAATAGCGATCTGGGAACCGCGGTTTCATGCGATTCGATGACGATTCCTTGTCAAATGCCATAATCGCCGAGCAAACGGGACCAAGTCCCTTGTTAGTGACGAATGTTGAGCTTCAGCTCATCTTCAATTCAACACAAACAAAAAGTCAGCAGGTGGGTGGTATATCCAACGTTTTACTAAAACATTTACCCATGGAGTCAATTGAAATTTACACCACACTCTTCAATAATGCATATTATCCAGTGCATTGGAAGACCACTGTGGTTCATCCTCTACCGAAAAAAAGGAAATGACAACTCCAACCCGTCAAATCCTGGGTCGATAAGTCTTCTTCCGAGCATCAGCAAAGTTTTCGAAAAGATCATTTAAAGGGCTCTGACTAAGTGGGGTGCGGACAGGATAATAATTTCGAATAAACACAATTCATGCTGCATCTAAACTCGTTTCTGATATCCCATAGAATATATCAAAACAACAATGCACAGGATGTGTTCTTGAAAGGAAGCTTAATGAACGTTCGGCACTAACTACGGTAACAGGTATGGGGGAACACACATGGATAGCAACTCAAATTTTGGGGAAAATCGTTTTCAAGTTTTAGAAATAAATAGCATTGAGCAAACTCAATGGCGGAAGTTCTGCTTTAAAATTGGCTTCACAAATTTATTTTAGATGAATTATGTCTTCTTTAAACTCCTGAGACACATGCGAGTTATACTTTTGAATGAACCTTGTAGCAGAGTTCTTAATCTCAATTTTGTTCATTGTTGAAAAGTGTCATAAAAATTGAAATGTAGCATACAAATTTTTCATTATATCGAACCTACGAGAAATCAAAGATATAATTGAATCAACTGTGATATAAAAGGAATTTGTCTTGAAATGTATGTGTTCGTCTGTTTCAATTTGCTTTCCAGTTTCTCGGTTTTCTTCAAAATGTCTCTTTAATTGCCTTTTTCGGTTCGATGGGAAAGATTCTGGGACATCACCCAATCCAGTAGCAACTGCTTTGCATTCAGATGAAAATTGATCACATCCGTTTCGAATAATGTTCGAATCGGAGATCAAGTTGTCGAAATCTCGAATTTCAATGTTAATAGTACAGTTTCTGATTATGATTTGGAAGCATACTTCTTTCATTTATAGCGCTAGGAACCTTGCAAAAAATCGAAGACATCATGACGCATTCACATTTGTGCATATATTTTAAAACGCCATTTACATGTCTTCGAGCTTCAGCAGTTAAATATATGTCACTTAATGCTTCTAATGATGTTCTTAGGTTTTTCATATGATTTGAAAATGGTTTCACGGACTCAATTTTAGCTGACCATCTTGTATCGGAAAGATTGTGAAGAGTTTCGGGCACGTCGCTGCTAAACAAGTTGAAACTTTGCTTAAAATATGACTTTGTGCAGCATTATAGTGTCCCTTTATATTGCTCCGATTGTCATAGCTTTGTGCACAACAGTCTTCTAAAGGGATCCCGTTCTTTGAAAATGTTTCGCATATCAATTCAGCTATTGCGGTATCAGTTTTTTTTTTTGCAATCGACAAAATCCAAGAACAATTCTTGAATGATGAACACATTTCTTCAAAGCGCAGATATCGAAAAATAAATGCGTTTTATTCAAAAATATAAATTAATTAATATTACGGAAACCACAATTGAAAAACGATTGCGTGGGATTTTCCGTTCCCCCGAAACCTAATCAAAAACTTTGTTCCCAGCTGAAACTAAAATATAAGAAAAGAAACTTTATAAAAACAGAAACCGAAATAAATATATGTGTTTTGTTTTAAGCTGTCGGGCACAATATTTTGATTTTAAAAAAATTAAAAATTAAATAAATTTGAAATGTACGTTAAATTAAGTAACAAAATTTGCGAAGCACCAACAAGCCTCGGATACAGACGGGTTTAGTGTTGACAAACTACGCAAACGAATAAAGTACAACGAACTTCGGATATGCACGTAGAATGTTAAGTCCCTTAACAGACCACGTGCGGCCATAAAACTAGCGGAGGCCCACAAAGGAACTTGCGAGTTCTCCAGATTAATCTACAGTCAACTAGATTGACCAGCATCATGGATGTACGAACTTTCAGAGGAACTAACATCGACTCGGACCACTACCTCCTTGTAGCCAAGGTAGCACTTCGGATTTACAGACCGAAGGCAACACAGGGATGTGCTGGGAGAAGGTACAACGTCGAACGGCTACAATCGCCAGAAATCGCCAAATCCTTTTCCGACCGAGTTACAAGTAACCTCTCTCGAGGTTCTCTGCCGCCAATACAATGTATCAAAAACCAGTGGCAACATTGCCACGATGCAATCAGAGAAGCCGCCCCTGATGTGGTGGGTTTCAAGCAGCCACCAACAAGGAACCCCTGGTTTGATGAGGAATTTCGGCAGAAAAATTCAGTCAAACAAAAGGCTCGCAACACTGTGCTGCATAAAAGGACAAGAGTTGCTCACGAGCAGATGAGGCGAGAGGAACACCGACTTCTCAGAAGGAAAAACAGAGGGCATGAGAAGCGAGCGGTCGAAGATGTTGAGAGGTTTAAAAGCCGGAAAGAAGTTCGAAAGTTCCATAAACTGGTAAAATGAAATTCACAGTTACATAAACCTAGAACCGAAGACTGCAAAGACGAAAGTGGAAACATCAAAGTGGATGCGCAGTCAATGCTGAGGATATGGAAGGACCACTTCTGCAGACTGTATAACGGCGACGGAGAACTGAATTCCGCTGTCAGGCAGACGACGAAAGCCAACAATCCCGTCCTCCGCACTTAGAAGAAGTAAAGATTGCCATATTCAAGCTGATGTCTAATAAATCCGCTGGAGCGGATGGCCTGATTGCCAAGCTCTTTAAAGCTGCTGGGAATAAGTTGGATAGGAGCATGCACCAACTAATATGTAAGATATGGTCGGAAGAAAGCGTGCCCGATAAATGGAACCTCAGTATTGTTTGCCCGATCCTGAAAAAAGAAACCTTTCTAAACTGCACCAACTAAAGAGGAAACAGTCTACTTAACATCGCCTATAAAATCTTCTCTGTCGTAATATGTGAACGTCTAAAGCCCATCGTCAACAACCTGATAGGTCATTATCAGTGTGGTTTTAGATCAGGAAAGTCCACAGTTGATCAAAAATTCACATTACGGCAGATTCTATAAAAACTAAAGAACACCATATCGACGCCCAATATCTTTTCATTGATTTCAAGGCTGCATATGACAGCATCTGCAGGGACGAGCTGTATAGAGCCATGTCTAGTTTTGGCATCCCTGAGAAACTCGTCCGTTTGTGCAGGATGACCATGGAGAATTCACGTTTCTCCATAAAGGTTGGAAACAACTTAACAGAACCTTTCGATGTCAAGAGCTTACACGTCAACACTAGAGGCACTTTGTTTCAAAACTCTGTCCAATTACTAGCATATGCTGTTGACATTGACATAATCGGAAGAACTCAGCGTGATGTCAATGGGGCTTTTGTGAGTTATGGTGCAGAGGCGGTATAAATTGGTTTAACGGTTAATGAGGGCACAACAAAGTACATGCTGTCGTCTAGAAAGGACCTACAACACCGACGTCTTGGTCAAAACGTCCCGTCGACAGACCTAACTTTGAGGTAGTCAAGGACTTCGTCTACCTAGGTTCCGCTGTAGACACAGAAAACAACACCACGTTGGGATCAAACGCAACAATAACTCTTGGTAACCGCTGTTTCTTTGGACTAAGAAAGCAATTAAGTGGTAAAGTCCTCTCTCGAGGGACCAAAGTGTCGCTATATAAGACCGTTATCATCCCCGTCCTCCTATACGGTGCCGAAGCATGGATTATGACAAAAGCTGTTGAAAGCACTTAGGGTCGGTTCTTCTTGTGATCTACAGTATCGTATGCATCGATACGAAGATGGAACGACGAGCTGTACGGGCTGTCGTTTTCTTGCGGGGTTTTCTTTTTATGTGCAGATTGAAGCACAAATTTCACATTTTGTTTAAATATTCTTTCAATTCATTGAAACAGGTGTTCTCAGATTTTTTCAATTTTTTTAAAAATGTTCGTTTAATTTCCAAAACCAAGGGATTTCAATTTATTTGCCTGAAGTTATATGTAGGGCATATCCGGTTAATTGTATTCTAGTTTTCCCTTCAAGCCTAAATTTATATGTTTCATATATTTTTGTCAAAATTGTATATATGTCTGTGCAGACACATTCATTATTTCAACATGATCAAACTACAAACGTCGATTTATACAATCGCCCGCATTCAATTGAATTGGCATTCATTGCATAAAAAAGGTCTCTAGTTTGACCTGGACTACCAATTACCACATCAATGACAAAAAGAAGCTGTACCCGTCCGAACCAGCAGCAAGGGCAATGAATAGAAAACGAGCATAATCAAATATTGAAAAGTGAAAAGAGTCTACTTTGGGGGTAAAATTGGATGAAATTATTATGGTGACCATAAAACCTCTTAACTTTTTGTTTTCTCCATATTCAAATTTGTTCAATATCTGATCACTCTGGCGTTAATATTCCAACAAAATTATTTTTGATTAATTTTCTTACCAACCGATATTTTTGTATGCTTCTTTTAAATTATTCCCGGCCAAGAGGTAAAAACAAGGACATGTGTCAAATGAAAATAGAAAAGATGGTCACCTTAACTAGAAGTGATAGAAAAGTTTAAAGCAATACGACTATGCGACTCTGCAAGCAAATTTAAATGCGGGCCAATGAATTCGAAGCATTCGATTCTTCTGTATATCCGTCTTTCCCTATAGAGTTGCCCTAGTCCCATCATCGCATCAGCGTCAGCATCAACGTCAACGTTGTCCCAGTCCCAAGTCCCATCCCATCTAGTACAATCAATCTCCATTTTATCGATTCCCGCGCGCACTACCTGAACGGAAAAGGAAGAAGAGATTAAAAAGCGAATGACCGCGAGACAACTTTAACTGTCACAACACAACAGTTAGGAAACTGTCCTGGGCGAAAGAACTAAAAGTTTTTTTTTCTCTCCTTCTTTATTTTATTTTTTACCTTTTCACTCCAGCGCACCTGACGCAATGGCACAGGAAGGAAATTAAAACAAAATAACGACGAAGAAAAAAGGAAAAAAGAATAAAATAATACGAAAATACCGTTAAAAAAATAAAAATAATAAAACATTTTGTGCCCTACTTTTGCATGAAATCCCCCAATGGATGAATAGGTTGGTAGGTGGTAGATATCTCTCTGGTATCTGGTCTCCAGGTAGGGTGAGAGGTGTTTTCTTTTTATTCTGTGTAGGATAACACTATGCGCTGACTGACAGGACAAATCAGCAACGCCAGGTGCTGACGGATAAGCAGCTCCAGGACTTCTCGTGTTCGTGCGAAATTAAAATGTTGGAATGCACTTAAAGCTAAAAGAAATAAATTCCCAGGGTAATTAGTGTCCAAATCCCACTCCGTTTTTGTGTTATATATAGAAGCACCTATCTTACAGTACAGTATACATAGGTTAAGATATAGACGAAGCACAAGGTTTAATGAATTAAGGCAGAAGAAGGATCTTTAACATCCTTCGCTGTATCCCTTCTTGGGCCACGGTGCGGTGGTGGTTCGTCCTTTGAATTCGCGTGTCTTTGGGATGAACGAAAAAAAAAATAAATAAAAATATTTTATGGAGCAAACGTGATTTCTCCAGAAGCACCCTAAACACCTTTTTCTTATTTTTCTTCTTTAAGAAAAATTAAATGACAAGAAAAAAGAAAAACGCGAAAAATATGTCACTTAAGGGAGCCTAAATCTGACATTCCACAATAAAATAAAATGGAGGATTGTAAACATCAGGAGGTGGATGATGAGCGCGGACCAACAGGAAGCGGAAACTCAAACTGAAGCTGACAAAAAAAGATGTTCTTAATGTAGACTGTCGTCAAAGACACGACAGAGGCAGGGGGTGTTGGGTTTTTTTTTATATCTTTTTTCTCCTTCTCCGCCAGGACTGCCTTTGTTTCCATCAATTCATGTCAATTATTTTACGATCTTCGTTGTAATGTAATTAAAAAGTTTTCTCTGTCTCTCTCTCTCTCTGCTTCTCCCAAGCTTCAAGGTGATTTAACAGCAGAATGTCTTACCTATTGTTCTTTTTGGGATTATGTAAGACTTTTGTTTGTTCTATCGGGTGTTTTTTGAATGTAAGTTTGGAGTTTGATGCTTTTTTGAATAATTGGAGATGACAATATTTTGAGACTGTAAAGGGGGTGGTGGAACAACGGAAATGATCTTAGCTTAAAAAATGTATAAACCAAGCTATAACATAACTTAACTTAACATTTCATCATCAATATTGCCCATTAACAATTGGTGAGCAAATAATATATCAGTGTTTTTGGGCCTAATATATAAGGGTTGCAAACGTATCAGTTTACAACCCATCGGCATAAGGAGGCAAGTTGGATGTATCATCCCAGAGAAGGCCACGTCTGTAAGGAAGTAGTATACTCTATGAGATGGGATTAGTTTGCGCGAAAAGGTCATTTGTTTACATTTACCTACATTTAACTCTAGAAAATTATGCATGCACCAAACAAAAAACATATTAAGATCATTTCGTAAAAGTAAGGAATCAGATGGAGTTGAGAAAATCTTAAAAATTTTCTTACCATCCGAAAACATTAGGATATCTGAGTTTTTTAATTTAAGACAGACATCGTTAAGAGATAAGACGAAAAGTAGTGGGCCAAGGTGACTTCCTTGTGGGACTCCAGAAGTTGCATGTATGAAAGTGGAGACTGAGTTGCGTAAGAGGACTCTATAAGTTCTATTCGCAAGGTAGGAAGGAGCCTATCCAGTTTATAAACATAGATGGAAAGCCTACGGCTTTACGGGATAAATTATCTTGTGGGGTATTTGATCAAAAGCTTTGCTGAAATCAGTGTACACAACATCAACTTCATTACCATTCTCAAGGGCTGACAAAACTTTTGATATAAATTCAATTAAGTTAGTCGTAGTGGATCTACCTTTAAGAAAACCATGTAGAGTTTTGGGATTCATGAAAGTTTCGCTGAGATAACAGTCTTGTTTTGTGTTTTTGTGTATTGTGTTGACTGCTAAGTTCAATATAGCAACATTCGTGGGCTTAGAAAAAATTTCAATGCTGCATACGTTCATACTCTTTTGAATAGGCCAGCTGTTTTGGAACTAAGCGATACTCAGGTTGGTGAAACCACCGATCACTCTGAGTTTAACTTCTTCGGCTATAGCTTAGTGCCATTATTCTTTTCTCACCGTGGTGTAGCCGTATATGTAGAATGATATTGCCTAACAACTTCTTCCACAATATGGTCAGAGCACCAACCCAAATTTTAATTATATGTGGTTTAAATTCACCGTGCAAAGGTGCATCATTCACACGTGTTTTATTTATTGTAGCCCAAGTCTGGATAGCAATTCGAATTCTAAAGAATTGGATGCGCTGTCCGACTCTATCCAGAGAATTGTATCCCATTTTCCGCACAGTGAGATCGTTGTTACGGGCGATTTCAATGCACATGTAATGAAGGACTCGGATTCCTGAAGTTGCAGGTCAATCCGCCAACACACTAGACTTGTTTCTTTCTTCTGATCCTAATAAATTTACTGTCAGTCTAGATTAGATTTTTAGATTAGATAAGATTTGTATTGGTTCATATTTTTTTCTTTTTAGAGATTAAATACAATATTTGAGATACAAAAAATCGTTTGAGCATGGCATTTGCCGTCTGCCAGATTGACAGTACAATACAAACTCTATAATGTGTTTGATAAAATTACATTTTTAATTTAATAGTTCAGTCTTTATTTTAATTAATTATTAAGATTCCGTTTGCATATTTTTTTTTAACTGTAGGTAAGTTCTAATTTCAAAAATCACCGTTTTTAATTTTGTTCCTATATCTAAGAGCAGTTTTTAGGAAATCATACAATAAATCAACATTCATTTGATTTAATAAGAAAATATGTATAATATTCTTCGGTTAAGGTATCATTTCCAAATAAGTTTCTTCTTATTTTACGCAAAACTGGACACCTCCCCAAGAAATGAATGATGTCTTCACGTTCTCGTCGGTTGCATAAATCGCATAAAATCGGTAATTCACTTCTATGTGGTATGTAATTGAGTTGCAGCAATTCGCCTCGTAATCGGAACATTATTAAAATTGTGTTTGTATTATTTTCATCTTTGAAGTAGTTGTTTTCGTTGAAAGTGTAATCCAGGCGATTATATATAGTTCGGTTAAGAGATCCTGCTGCTTCTTTCTCTTGTTTTTCCCTATATCTAAGGTCTACTTTTTTTATAAGATCGTACAATAAGGGTCTCGCAGTACTTGGATCAACTATATTTATATCGAGTACAAATCCACACTCTTCAGTTAAACATTCCCATTCTTTAAAAAATCCTCTTTTGCTTTGCACCACTTGAATGGCGACCATCTTAGGAAGCCGGTGATTAGGCAATTGCATGACACGGAGAACATAGTCAACTTGTAGTTTGAGTGTTTTAATTAGTAACGGTGGCAATCCAGTCTGAATCATAAGCATATAGTTCCGTGCGTTGGGGGGGGGAGATGAAATGCTCGTTTCAGGTAGTACCTTAAAAGTTTCTCAACCGATTCATATTCTAAATCTCCCCATACCTGTGCAGCATAAAAGATGATTGATTCCGCTACAGTTTCAAAGACCCGATATTTACTACTGTGCCTTATGAATTTGTTGTTGAAGCAATTTTTCCAAGTAGCGTTTATTGCAGTTTTCGCCTTAGATAATTTATCTTTTAAATGTTTATCCATTTTCATATTTTGTGTGAATAGTACACCAAGATATTTGTATTCTTTTACAACCTCAACATCATTCCCTTCGTAATACCATTTCTCGTTTGCGCTAGTTCTGCCTACTCCCTTTTGATTTACCATAGCTTTGGACTTATCCGGATTAATCATAAGATTCCACAACTTACAGAATTCTTGGAGCTTATTTAACATTAACATCATCACTACATCATCTGCAAAAAGAAGGGATTTAATTTGCAGTCCCGCAAATTCTATACCACCAGGTAGACAATAGACCAAGTCGTTTATAAAAAGTGCAAATAGATCGGGGCTTAGAGGACAGCATTGTATGACTCCTGTTTTGGTTGCAAACCACTCTGATCTATTAGCACCATTTCATACTGACGATTTCGTATCTCGATAGATATTTTGAATGAATTGAATAATTTTAAGGACATTTCCAGCCCGTACAGCTTGTACATTAGGGCATCCCGGTCAACAGTGTCGAACGCTGCTCTAAAATCCACGAAGATGACATACAACTTTTTACTTCTTACAAGGTATGAGTCAGCAATACTTTCTGATCTGAAGCCCGCCTGAAATTCACTTAAGAGATTTTTTGATGAAATCCACATTTTGAGCCGATTCTGAAGTACTGAAGTGAAAATTTTATAGGAGGCATTTAGAACGGAAATACCTTTGTAGTTCGCAGGATTCATTGCACAACCTTTCTTGTAAATGGGGAACACTAAAGCTTCCTTAAACTGTTCAGGTATTACACCCTTTTCCATGACGCTGTTAATTAGGCCAGTTAGCGTCTGAATGAGATTATTCGATCCGTACTTGTAAAATTCCACAGGTATCCTAACCGATCCAGCTGCTTTGCCATCCTTGAGTCCATTGACGATAGAAGAAACTTCTTGTATAGTGATAGGTGAATCTAAAATAGGCTCTTGAAAGTTAGGTGGGGCGTAATGGTACTTGGATATCTCGTTTGATGTTGGGTTTAAAAGTTGCTGGAAATGGTTCTGCAAAACTTGCGGGCTTAAGCTGATGTCAATAATATATTTACTACCATTTAAATTGCGAGCTAAGGTCTAAAATTCTGAAGAATTCATAGCGAGAGTGAGTTTAAGCGCCTCAGATTCAAAAAACTGTTTCTTTTTTTCTTTACATAGGTTTTTAAATCTCTGATTAGTTTTTACAGACGATTTCTTAGCAAACCTGGTACTGCCTTTACGGAATAGTTTTAGCAAGGCATAGGACACATCTCTGGCTGTTTCACAGCTTTCATTAAACCAGCGCTCCTTGAATGCTATGCGTTTTTTCTTAAACCTGCTGAAACGATTTGCTTGCTTAATTATTTCTTCTAGATCATTGAAATTCGCTACTTCATGATTTTGTAGGGCCTCATCTAAATTCGCTTTATAGGAGTTTTCGTTGCTTCTATGCCAAACTATCTTTGGGAAGAGTTCCATGTTTGTTGTTGTGACATTAGCTACCTGTGAATATTTCAAGGATACCACAATCGGCATGTGGTCTGAAAATGGCTCGTTCAATACCTCGAAATCGACAACATGATTATTCCATTCGCATCCTATAAAACAATAGTCAATGACGGAAGAACCTTGCCCTCCAACAAACGTGAATTCTCCATTTTGATCACCTCGGCTAGTTCCGTTTAGCAGTTTTAAACCAAAAGTGTTCGATTAGCTTATAACTGTCAGTGTATTATCACCGCTAGGCTCATCTGACTATTGTGTCATATCTGCAAATTTCACATGCTTAAAAAACGCTAGTTAACGTTAAAACCCCTACGAGAACCGTTTGGCAATATGAGAAAACTAACTGGGAAGGTCTCAATGAATTCTTCAGGAACTTTAACTGGTCACTATGCTTCCATAATAGTGACGTGGACTCCAGTGCAGATATGATACAAACTTGATTCTTTGTGGAATGAGAAATTTTATCCCGAATCTATCAAACCCAAAATAAACTCATGCTTTGATTAGAGCTGTAAAGAGGTTATTAGGATCAAAAATGTAAGTTTCCGGAATGACAAAGCCAACCCAACTGATTTAAACCGGAATAAATTCAAACAAGCTAAAAAGACCTATAACGGGCATATACGAACCATTAAATTTTTGCATGATCAGAAATTACGGCAAAAAATACTACAATGTCCCAATGGTAGTAAGAATTTCTGGTCATTTGTAAAAAATGTGCGCAAGACTACGTCATTGTCAGTTCCTACGCTCGTTTCTAATGACTCTCCCTACGTTAGCTCGACTGATGTTTGTTTGCTGTAAATTCGACGCTGCCAATGAGCGACATGACTTCGCCTGTACTTGAAAGCGGTAACGATTCTATGGAACGAATCTTCTTTCGCACTTCTTCAGTTACGAGAGTACTTAAAAATCTTGACATTCACAAATCCGCTGGCCCGGTTAGTATCCCCGCTATTGTTCTGAAGAGGTGTTCTTCAACGCTGGCAAAACCACTACGTAAGATTTTCCATCTTTCCTATTCTACAGGTCTCTTTCCGATTGGATGGAAAACTGCATTTGTCCAGCCCGTCCCTAAAAAAGGTGAATCCTCCTCACCATCTAACTATCGTCCAATTGCACTTACGTCCCTTCTTGCCAAGGTCATGAAAACGCTGATCAATTTTCAGCTTAAGAAATATTTTGAAGAATGGAACCTTCTTAATGACCGGCAGTATGGCTATCGTTGCAATAGGTCCACTGGTGATCTCATGGTTTATCTCACCGAACGGTGGAACAAATCTTTATAACGTTTTTGAGAAAGTAAGATTATTGCACTTGATGTTTCAAAGGAATTTGAGAGAGTTTGGAAACAAGCTCTCTTATCGAAAATGCGCGCCTTTGATATTGATGAATCCCTTCTTCGTTGGGTAATAAATTGGACGGGTTCAAATCTGATATCCACAAAATAAACGCTGGTGTGCCAAAGGGCTCCGTTTTGTCTCCGACACTTTTCCTTATTTTTATAAATGATCTTTTGTCTGAAACTTTTAACCCAGTAAATTGTTTCGCTGATGACAGTAAATTCTGCTTTTCATATTCGTTACTAGATTCGCATTCATGTTCTTCGGATATGGATTTGGACTACCAGCGGCAGCGTATGATAAGCTCATTAAATTCTGATCTTGACAGCATTGTTCAATGTTGAATCAAAAACCGTGTAGAATTTAATGCTTTGAAATCTCAATGCTGTCTACTGTCGCAGCATTCATGAGTGGTACTTGCATCGAGGAGACCGAACAGCTTTCAGTCTTAGGTATGTGCATTACAAACCACTTGATGTGGAGTGGTCACATATTTGACATCGCCAAAAAAGCTGCTAAGTGTTTAGATTTTTTCCGAAGATGCAAGAAGTTTTTTACCCCTACTGATGATCTGGTTAGAATCTATAAAGCCTTTATTCGTCCGATACTCGAGTACAATTTTCATTTTTAGGCAGGTGCTCCTATAACCTACTTGAGTACCCTAGACAGAAATCAACAGAGAGCTCTAATGAAGGTTGTTAACCGTTGTCTAACTAAATATTTTTGTAGCTCTCGAGCACCGTCGTAAGGTTTCATGCCTGTCATTATTTTATCGCTACTTTCATAAACAATGCTCTAATGGAATAGCCAGTTTCATTCCTCCCCTCAAACAATTCAACCGTAATACCCGTTTTTCTAGGAATGCTTATCAGTTTACCCTTGAACCCAATTTCGGACGTACTATAAAGAACAGAGATTATTTCTTCAGTCGCACTACACGAATGTGGAGTGATTTACCAGTCTCAATGTTTCCCACTCATTACAATGTGCGGACATTCAAAACCAATATGTGTTGGTATCTCCTTTCTAATCCTATCCTCCCTTCCTAATTACTCGCACTGTGATTAATCATGATAAGGGTATTCATGGATCATGGAGATGTTCAGTATAAGATTTGCTAAAGTATTTACTAAATACATTTGTTATATATGTTGGGTCTTGATTAGATCATATTGAAGAAACTCATTGAAGGTGTAAGCCCATCTGATTTTCGTTTGACATTTATAAACTTGAAAAATGCCCTTGCATCAGAAAAAGGGTAATTTTCAATTCGGTTATGGTATTGGTTTTAAAGGCATTCCCTAAGTTCAGAGAAAGAATTATAGGCGAGAAGATAGTTGTTGTGGTCGGTATGAGAATTGGACTGTAAAAAAATCTTCCAAAGCTTGTTACGGGTATTTCTTAGGCTACGGAGCTCCTTTTTGTACCACGGGGGAGAAGAAGTGAAATCTTATCTTTTTTCGAGAGAATGGTACTGATTCTTCAAGACAGTATGAGAAAATCAAATAAAACCAATTTTTAAAGGACACTAATGTTGAGTGAAGGGAACTTAATTCAAAGTCGGCTAAGCTAAGAAGATTGTTGAGTTGGGAGAAATCAGCCCTACAAACATCATAGCAGTAATTCTCTATTTAAAAAATTGTTTTCAAATATAATGGGGAAAAAGAGATTAAGGGGAGAATGATAGCGATCCAAGGTGTCGCTCCCCGCAAAAAAAGTCCAGCAATAAAGCTTTATTCGCTAGAGTTGAGTTGCGTATGGCACCCTGTTATTGTAACCATATATTCTCATAGTATAGTATTCTTTAATAGTAAAATAAATAAATAAATTGGGTGGCGCGACAGTCCGTTGAGAACCAAGGCCTAGTGACTTACAACTCTCAACCATTCCTGTGTGCGAGTTATGTTGTCAGGAATGGAGGGGACCTACAGTTTATATGCCGACTCCGAACGGCTAATTTTGAGAAAGCACTTTTTCATGACAATAGTTACTCTTGGAGAATTTGTCAATTCCTCGCAAGAGGCAGTACCCGTGAAAAGACTTTAGATGGCATAGGCAGGGATCGAACCCAAGACCTCTAGCATGACAGTCCAACGCACTAACCATCATGCCATGGGTACCATGGGCAAACAAAAGTCGGTTATCATATCACCATATCGCTCCGAATTGACGGTAAAAGTCGTTCCATCGTCGTTCTCGAAGGGGTAAGGACCAATCACAACTCCGGACCAAAAGAGCGCACTAAACCATGAGTTTTTGTGGATGTTAAGGCCTCCCTTTAATTACTTGAGATGCCTTAATACGACTTCTTTGTTTATTAACATACCCACCAAGTGAGAAATGTACTTCATCGCTGAAGAAAACTTTGTTCGAAAAATAGCTACCCACGGCCTGTTGTTCAAGCATCCGTTCGATCTATCTTCGACTTGACGTTGTGAATTGTCAGCTGGCTTTACGTTTTATATAAGATGGACTATATATGCATGAAGGCGTAGATTCAAATGCAAAATAAAATTCATATTGTGCCGTAAGACAGTCCTTATTCCTAAGAACGACGAGGAATCGACACCTTCGCGTCTTCGGCAACACTTTCACTAACAGCAGCGATATTTTCAGCGGTACAAGCCAAACGATGATGCATTATTCTTATAATATCTGTTACCAATCCAGTCTCTTCAAATTTCTTCACAACTTTAACAATTTCTTGCGTATTTGGACGATTATGTAAACCATAATCTTCCCTTAAAGCACGATGTATGGCTGGGCAAAGTCACCATATTTGTACTGCGATAGTTAAGAGATCCATTTTGTTAAATTTCAGACTTTCAACTGAAAAAAAAACTGGCTTACAATTAAAGTTCGACAGATGTCAAATGCCAGCCCTATACTTTTAAAACTACAAAATGGATAAAGCGTTTTTTTAAAAACTCAAAAATATACAAAAAAAATACGCATACGCCTCAGTGCACTATTTTGGTACATCTTCGTTTTAAGTGTAAATACCATCTTTCTGCAAATTTAAAGGAAAACAAAAAGTTTATTCCATTTTAAAAAACAGAAATGTTTATTATTTGTCGATGAATTAAACCCTCTGAGTGGTTTTTGAAGACCTTTTGATGACCTGTCTATACTTTTTATTTGCGTTTGAATAAAACTTCATCTCTACTACATAATTTAAATAGATATCCTCTTCATGTTTATTATATTAAGGTCACATAAATTTGCCATACATATCAAGCCTATACCTAAATATTCTTCGAAACTATACCCTTACCTCACCTCACCTCTATATTATGTATCCTTTTACAATATCACTCCAAATTAAGAAGATATCATACTACATAAACCTACTAAAAAATTCAAATCATGTTTCGTACTATTCTCAATTTACTCATAATCACAACACACACTCGATGGATGGTCGTCTGGATTACAGACATACATACATACATACATATTTACACAGTGTTCTATAAATAATAAAATGTATTGTTGCGTATACGAATATATATATTTTGTATAATATAAACCATTTCATGGTTATGAATAATATTGTCCTTAATTAGCTTAATTTATGACCGCCATTTTGTCAAGTCAAGAGTAAAATGTAGGTATTCGTTTGTTTTTGTCTCCCAACATATGTACATAACACAGGGTGGGTCAAAAGTGACTTAATAATTGAAATTAAAGTAAATTTAAAAGATTTAATTTTGTATTAAAAAATTTACTTTTAGAATCACTTTTTCCACTACAAATTGAAAAACATGTCCCTCAAATGAGCACCAAAACAATTCTCACGAAGACAGGCTTTTCTAGGAAGTTTACCATGCAACTTCATATGACATCCTGGATTAGCACTAACTCTAATTCTTCAGCTGCGGGATGGATTTCTTTAAGTACGGATTAGTGTTTTAATAACCACAATGAAAAAAGTGTATTGTACTAAAATTCTGAGAAAGTTTATATTCTTGGATATTAATAAATGGCGAAAAACAACGCGTTCTTAAGGATGACCTATCTTGATTTCTTTCCCAAATATGGTTTTGTATGGAACAGCTGCAATAGTATTTTTAGAGCTCTTCAAAATGAACTGCGGATCACATAGAGTTAAATAGAGCTTTTTTACGTAAACGTTTCTAAATTCTCCACAACTTTTTCAAGCAAAGCTTTCACAGTTTGGATATGCGTGGTATGCCAGCTTGGGGTAGGTCAACAACAGCATACTTACTAACTTAAGGTGGCGCTACAGTCCTGTGTGAACAAGGGCCTCAACCAACAAACTTTTCCATCTAGCTCGGTCTCCCGTTTTGCGCTTCAAGTTGGGTGAGGTCACCTTCCACTTGTGCGCGCCACCTGATCCGAGCTCTTCCTCTACTGCGCTGTCCTGTGGGTGTGGATTCGAAGACTTTCCGGGTCAGAGTATTAATTTCCATGCGCTTTACGTGACCCAGCCATCTTAGTCGTTGGACTTTTACCCTTCTGGCTAAGTCTACGTCCCTGTATAGCCCGTACAGCTCGTCGTTCCATCTTCTCCTCCACTCCCCTTCGATGCATACACGACCGTAGATCACACGAAGAACTTTTCTTTCGAACCGACCCAAGGTACTTTCATCCGCTTTTGTCATAGTCCATGCTTCTGCACCAGCAACACTTTGGTCCCTCGAGAGAGGATTTTACCACTCAATTGCTTTCTTAGTCCAAAGAAACAGCGGTTAGCAAGAGTTATTCTGCATTTGATCTCAGCGCTGGTGTTGTTTTCTGCGTTTACAGTGGAGCCTAGGTAGACGAAGTCCTTGACTACCTCCAAGTCACGTCTGTCGATGGTGACGTTTTGACCAAGACATCGGTGTTGTAGGTCCTTTCTTGACGACAGCATGTACTTTGTTTTGCCCTCATTAACCGTTAAACCCATTTTTGCCGCCTCTGCCTCAATACTCACAAAAGCCCCATTGACATCACGCTGAGTTCTCCCGACTATGTCAATGTCATCAGCATATACCAGGAATTGGACAGATAGTGCCTCTAGTAATGACGTGTGAGCTCTGCACTATTCTTTCAAGCACGATGTTGAAAAAAATCACATAAAAGCGCATCACCTTGTCTGAAACCTTATTTGACATCGAAAGATTCTGTTAAGTTGTTTCCAACCTTTATGGAGCAGCGTGAATTCTCCATGGTTATCCTGCACAAATAGCCGAGTTTGGCATTGATGCCAAACTAGGCATGGCTCTATACAGCCCGTCCCTGTAGATGCTGTCATATGCGGCCTTGAAATCGATGAAAAGATGGTGAGTGTCGATTTGATGTTCTTGGTTTTTCCAGGATCTGCCGTAATGTGAATATTTAATCAACAGTGGACTTTCCTAGTCCTAAACCACACTGATAAGGACATATCAGGTTGTTGACGATGGGCTTTAGACGTTCACATATTACGGTTGGTGAACCCTCTTTAGTTGGTGCAGTTTAGAGGGTCTCCTTTTTTCAGGATCGGACAAACAATACTGAGGTTCCATTTATCGGGCATGCTTTCTTCCGACCATATTTTACAGATAAGTTAGTGCATGTTCCTAACCAACTTATCTCCAGCTGCTTTAAAATGCTCGGCATTCAAGCTATCTTCTCCAGCGGTTTTATTATACTTCAGTTTAGATATGGCAATCTTTACTTTGTCTAAGTTTGGAGGACGGAATTGTTGGCTTTCGTCGTCTATATTGAATGGATCATCCTGCCTGACGGAATTCAGTTCGTCGTCGCCGTTATACAGTCTGCAGAAGTGGTCCTTACATATCCTCAGCATTGACTGCGGTTCAACTATGATGTTTCCACTTTCGTCCTTGCAGCCTTCGGTTCTAGGTTTATATATACCTGTGAATTTCGTTTCACCTGTTCATAAAACTTTCGAACTTCATTCCTGCTTTTAAACCTCTCAACATCTTCGACCGCTCGCTGCTCATGCCCTCTCTTTTTCCTTCTGAGATGTCAGCGCGTTATCTCGCCTCTTCTGCTCATAGAGCTTATGAACAGCTCTCGTCCTTTTATGCAGCGCCACTTTACGTGTCTGTTGTTTGGCTGAATTTGCCTGCCGACATTCCTCATCAAACCAGGGATCCGGAAAAATGACGCATTCCCATGTGAAAATTCAGGTGGGCCGATTTAAATGAAATTTGGTAAGGAGATAGTTTGAGACTTAAGAAAGGACATGAGTTACTTTTGACCTCTGCTCTAGAGCAGAGAATAACAGAGGATGTTCCACTTTAAATTCAGAACAAAAAATAGATAGATGACAAAGTTATACACAAAATTTCATTTCCTCCAGGAGGCAAGGGCAAAACTTTTCTTTTGAATCTATTATTAGCTCAAATTTAGAAAAAACAATGGAGTTCCTGTAGGAGTATCTTCCTCAGGAATAACAGCTACGCTGCTTAGTAGTGCACTGATAGCCCACTCGGTTCTGAAACTGCCGTTGAAATTACTACTCATGTAGAAACGCCAGTATGTAATATCAGCAAAAGTAGTGAGCGTGGAAGAATGTTGCAGCAGTGTAAATTGTTGGTTAATGATCAATGTACGATGTCCCACAAAAACGCAGTTGAAGTACTAGATCGTACACTGAGAGACATCAAGAACAACCGGGCTATCATGAGAGAAATGGAGGTTCTCTTAGCTGGTGACTTTAGACAGACAATGCCGGTAGTTACTAGAGGTACACCGGCAGATAAAATGAACGCATTTTTGAAAGCATTTGTGTTATGGGTACATCTAAAAAAGGTTTGCACACAATGATTCTCAAGCAGGACGTTATGCCGCTGCTTTTCTAAAAATCGGAGAATATTGTATGCCAACAGACTGTAACGATTCGATTACGTTGAGGCATGAATTCTGTCAAATTGTCTGTAGCACAGATGAATTAAAAAGTAATGTCTTTCCAAACCTGCATATGAGTACGTGCAATCGGTAGTTGTTGTGTGTAAATAATGTGAAAGACCTTTATTAAACCAGTCTTTAAAAAAGGTAACAAGTCTACCTTATTATTTAAAGACTAAGCTCTAAACTGCCCTATGTACTCTCAATATTGGGATCAGATATGTGATTTTTCATTGTTATCAAACTGAAGATAACCGGAATAAGTTCAATTAAGCTAGAAAGACCTGTAACGGTGATATTTTACGAACCAAATATTTGCATGACCAGAAATTACGGAAAAAATACTACAACATCACAAGGGTAGTAAAGAATTTTGGTCATTTTTGAAAAACATACGAAACACCACGTCATCGTCGGTTTTAATTCTCGTTCACAATTACACTCCCTATGGAAGTTCTATTGATAAAGCGATTTTGCTCGCAGCACAGTTTGCTGTTAGTTCATCGTTACTGTCCTGAGTCCTCCTGTTCTTGAGAACGTAAACGGGACGAATCTTCTTTCTTACTTTTGCAGCTTCAAGAGTCCTGAAGGACCTTGACATACACTATATCCGCCGGCCAGGATAGTATCCCCCTATTGTTTTTAAGAGGTGGTTCTCAACGCTGACAAACTACTGCATAAGCTTTTCATCTTTCATACTCTAAAGGTCTATTTCCGAGGGAGTGAAAAGCAGCATTTGTCCTGCCTAGCCCTAACAAAGGCGACTACTTCTCCACATCCAATTTTCTTACAATAACACTCACGTCCCTTCTTTCCAAGGTCATGAAAACGCTGAAAAATTATCAGTTTAAGAAATATCTCCAGAACCGAGCGCTTCTTAATGAGCGCCGAACGGCTTTTGTAGCAATAGGGCCACGGGTGATCTAATGGTTTATCTCACCTAACAGTGCGGAACAAATCTTTAGATCGGTTTGGAAAAAAATTAGATTATTGCCCTAGATATTTCAAAAGCCTTTGATAAAGAGTTTGGCACTAACATCTCTTATCGAAAGTGCGTGCTTTTGATGTCGATGAATCTCTTCTTCGTTGGATTAGAGACTGCCTTTCGAACCGTTTAATAAAAATTTTATTTTATAGTTCAAATCTGAAAGTTATAAATTAAATGCTGTTTCGCCCCAGGGCTCCGTTTTGTCTCCAACGCTCTTTCTCATACTCATAAACGAACTCTTGTCTGAGATTTCTAATCCATTAAACTGTTTTTCAGGAGACATTATTTGTTTTTAGATCCACATCCCTTTCCTTCGGATGTGGAACTTCAACGGCAGCGTATGTTAAGCTCATTAAATCAGATGTCTACATCATTGTCCAATGTAGAATTTAATGTCTCCACACACCCCAGATGCCACTATCCATGAGGGGCCACTGCATCAACTTTAAGAACACGGAAGAATGAACACTTATTCGACATTGCCAAAACTGGGTTCAGATGCTTAGGATTTCTCCGACGGTGCAAGAAATTTTCCACCAATTTTGAACTAGCTTTGATTTACAAAGCCTTCATCTGTCCAAAGATTGAATATAGATAATTCGCATATCTGGGCAGTTGACCCTAAAACGAAATCTCTTGGAAAAAATTCAAAAAATTGCTTTAAAAACGATAAGCGATATCACTATAACCATAACATTTATATCCTTCGAACACAGCCGCAATTGTTCATGCCTTTTGTTGCTTTTTTTCGATATTTTTACAAACAACGTTCTGTCGAATCATCCAGTTGCATTTTACCACTTAAGCTAATCTGCTGTAATACTTGCACTTCCAGGAACGCTCATCAGTTTGCCCTTGAGCTCAATTTCAGGCGTTCTGTCAAGTATAAAGATTCTTTCTTTTTTTCTTTCTAAATATTAAAATATAAAGGGTACTAATAACCCTTTGACATTATTTGTAATAAATGACACGGTTTTATGCAAAAATCATTTCCAATTACTAATTTACCGACTTACATTTTTATTTGCATGTAATGCAATGCTTTATTCTAAAACTTTTGACAAAATTTCATATAAAATAATTTGAGGAATTCAGTCCTTATTTTATTTCATTGATTTCTTTTTATCTTCTTTCTCCAATTATTTTATTGCCAAATCAGGAGTTCCACAGGGTAGCCATTTAGCACCACTATTCTTTATCTTAGCTATCAAAGATGTATCCTTTTGTGTATTGTAATAGGATAAACAAGGTGCATGATATAAAAGTCTTCAAAAGCATAAAATCTCTAAACGATCGTGTACTATCACAAAAGTTAGTAACAGCTTTATTATTAAGTGCAAAAAGAATGGTTCGAACTTTTTCAAAATGTCAGGCAATGACACAGTGTGTTATTTTGTGTATAAAAATAGATTGATTATGTTGCAAGTCCATTTAGTTTTGATCTAAAGCAGTTTAATGTCAACTAAAGTAAATCTACCAAGTTTAAAACATCAAAAATAGAAATTAATTTTTTTTTTAATTATTTATTAATTTTTGACCCACCCTGTAGCCCTGAAAGTATACTCGTACATACTTAAATATTGGGTACATGGTGTTTTCTTCCCATATTAAAAATTCCAATGTATTGTTTTCATATTCCCCTAAGTTAAAGAGCATTTTATATACCTCACCTAAGCTATGAATGTGTCTTAAATTTGCCGGATTTGATGACGGTTAATATCCTTTATCCTCAAAACTAGACCATCTACCTTTATCTATTATTTAAAGTTGTTGTAATTAATACTCATCCTTCTTCCCAAGGCTAAATCATAAATGTATCATATTTAAAAAAGGCTCAATGTTCATTATAAAACTAAAATCCACCCCCTTATCAACTACATGTAAAATAAGAACTTTTATCCACACTTATAAAGCATAAAGTTAAGT
Organism: Eupeodes corollae; assembly: GCF_945859685.1. NCBI lineage: Eukaryota > Metazoa > Arthropoda > Insecta > Diptera > Syrphidae > Eupeodes > Eupeodes corollae. The sequence goes on along the minus strand of NC_079147.1, from coordinate 301,375,838 downwards.
TAAATCTTTTGAAAAAAAAGAAAAGTAATAAATTTAGGTGTGATGTATATTAAAGTTCTATTTAAGGGTCATTCTTTGATGTGCCGACGACACAAGGACCTTTATGTTTGACTATGTATTTTGAGTTCAACTTTATTTCATTCTTTGCCAATTATTTTAATTATGGACTTTTTTTTCGTTTTCTGTGTAAGTTCATTTTTACTTCCACGGAATTGCAGCTTTTTCTAAAACTTTGGCATAAGAGAAGAGAATAAAGAACGATTTTTTCTTCTCATCTTTTAATGTTAATGACATAATCCTTGGAAATTCTTGAAAATAAATTCTCATTGTTTCCAAAATGAAAAATTTTAAAACAAATGATCCAGTTCTAGAGAAAAGAGATGTTAAAATTTCAATTCTTGGCAAAGAATTGTTAAAAAAAAAAGAGTTACAAAGAAAGGTCCTAATAGAATGATAAGAGTTGTGGGATTCGTGTTAAGTTCTGTTTTTCAATTTGGAGAATTGGTCTTTAAATTATTTTTGTCTCCTTTCACTGGACGTGACCAATTCAATGAAGCTTAACATTTAAAAGAGGCCATAGCCTTAGAAGATGAATGGTTCTCTGCTTCTCTGTGTCTCAAACACACGTGTCAAAAAAAAGTTAAATTTTCAAGTTAGCATTATTAACTCAAAGAGTATTAATGGTCTAAATTGTTTACACATGTGTTGCAAATGAAAAATACTTTATATAAAATCTACTTTTCTAATTATATATGATCATTATGTTTTCTGAAATATATTTTGACTTTGAAATACAATTTTTTATTACCTTCAAGCTTCATCGGTAGTCCACGAAACATGCAAGAATACATTCACGACGCGATGACTAATGTCCGTCATTACGGACGTCCAGATTTGTTCATAACATTTACGTGCAATCCAAATTGGGAGGAAATACAAACTTTATTATTACCAGGTTGTTGGTTGTATTCAATTGAGTGGCAAAAGCGAGGCTTACGTCATGTTCACATTTTAATTTGGCTTGATTTCAAAATTCGTCCAGAAGAAATTGATCAAATTATTTCAGCCGAAATTCCAGATTCATCAATTGATCAAGAATTGTTTGACATTGTTACAAGTCACATGATTCACGGGCCTTGTGGTGCTTTTAATATGACATCGCCATGCATGGAAAATGGGAAATGTAAAAAAAAATTCCTAAGAAATTCATGAATGATACTATTACTGATATCGATGGCTATCCGTTGTATCGCCGTAGAAACGCCGATAACGGTGGTCACACATTTGAAATAAGAACGTTAAATTCTAAACAATAAGAAATTGACAATCAATGGGTGGTACCGTACTCACCACTGCTCTCAAAAACATACAAGGCTCATATTAATGTTGAGCTTTGTAGTTCATTTAAATGCATTAAGTACATTTGCAAGTACATCAATAAGGGCAGTGATTTAGCCATGTTTGAAGTACAAAACATAAATGAAAATAACGAAATAGCACGATACCAAATGGGCAGATACATTAACAGCAACGAAGCTATCTGGCGTATACTTAGTTTTCCCATGCACCACAGAGAACCATCAATCCAACATCTTGCAGTGCATCTTAAAAATGGTCAAGGCGTATATTTCACCGAAGAGAATCTTTTTCAAAGAGCATTTGAACCACCAAAAACGACGTTAACTGGATATTTCTCACTTTTTCAAAAAACTGATGCCTTTGGCCAATTCGCAAGAACATTATTGTATACCGATATTCCATGCTATTTTACATGGAACATGTCGACTAAAAAATGGGAGCCACGTAAAAAACGAGAACCACATCCTTCTATAGCAGGTATATTTAAAGCTAAGACACTAGGGCAACTTTATACAGTACATCCAAAACAACGGGAATGCTTCTTTTTGCGTTTGTTGTTGGTTTATGTTCCTGGACCAATCTCTTTCCAATTTTTACGAAAAGTTAATGGTCGAGTGTTCAGTACGTATCAAGATGCATGTCGTGAGTTGCAGCTTTAAGAAGATGGCAATTATTGGGATCTGATACTTGCTGATGCATCTTTAACGTCCTCGACAAGTTGTATTCGTCAACTATTTGTTGTGGGAAAAATATAAAAACTACATGACTGAAGATATACTATACCGACTTAAACAAACAAACTAATTTCCAAATCTAGATTTCTCACCAGATATGTATAATGAAGCATTGATATTAATTGAAAACTTATGTATTATGATCTCAAATTTTGGCTGTTGATGCTAAACAAAGTGTTTTTTTTTTTTCTTGGATGCACCAGGTGGAACCGTTAAAACATTTTTGATATCGTTGATCCCTGCGAAAGTACGGTCACAAAAGAAAACTGCATTAGAAATTGCATCATCAGGCATAGCTGCTACTTTGTTAGATGGTGGTCTAACAGCACATTCTGCTTTTAAATTACCACTAGATGTCCATAAAAATCCCAATGCTATGTGTAACATTAAGAAAAGGAGTGGAATGGCTACAGTGTTACAAAGGAGTTCAATCATAATCGAAGCATTAAATAGAACTGCAGGATTTAAACAGTAATGACAGTAATGACAGACTTTTTGGTGGCGCTATTCTACTATTATCTGGTGATTTTCGGCAAACTTTTGCTGATGAAATCAATGCATGTTTAAAACAATCATTTTTTTGGAGAAACGTCGAAACACTAAGGTTAACAAAAAACATACGAGTACAACTCAAAAATGATCCGACAGCACGAGTATTTTCTCAGCAACTATTAGATATTGAAAACGGTGAAGTGGAATGTAATCAAGATACCCGATGCATAAGATTGCCAGACAATTTCTGTACTGTTGTTGAAACTAAAAATGATCTGATCGAGAGTGTCTTCCCAATCACAATTGGCTCAGTAATCGTGCTATTTTGGCAGCAAAAAATGTTGAATTAAATCTAATTAACTACCAGATACAACAATTATTACCACGCGATATAATGTCGTTTAAGTCAATCGACGCTACTGTCGATGAAGACTAGGCATTGGATTTTCCAATTTTTTCGGTTAAAAATTGGATCACCGATTATTCTTCTGCGTAATCTGAACCCCTTAAACTATGCAACGGTACACGTTTCGTAATCAAAAAAATTACCGGAAATGTTCTCGAAGCAACTATTTTGGCAGGAAAGTTTAAAGGAGAAATCGTTCTGTTACCACGCATTCCAATGATACCATCAGATTCACCAATACCTTTCAAAAGACTGCAATTTCCTATGCGTTTAGCTTTCGCGATGACTATTAACAAATCACAAGGACAAAAAATGTCTATTTGCGGCTTAGACTTAGAGAATCCATTATATTTACATTTCGAACTATCAAGAATAAAAATTGAAAGTGTTAAGAGAGATGTCTGTGTGTTTTGATATTTCTTTTTTCGTCAGCTTTTATCTCAAAACCCAGTGGACATATCGACTTAAAAAAATTACTTTACAGTAATTTTAAATTAACAAAACCGACTTCAATATTTATTAATGCTCAGAAACTTCCCTTTGATATCTTCGCATTTACCGAAACATACCCTTGCAATATAATTCTTGATGAAGAACTGTTTTCATCTGAATTAATTGTCTTCCGGGCTGAGGGTGTTAGTAATGATAGCGATAATTCTGGGCGTGGAGTCCTTTTGGCGTAGACAAACGCTTTGATGCCAGTCTTGAGCCTTGTCAAAATATCAATTGTTTCTTCTTTTGAATTTATTTGTGTTCAAAATTATCGTTTAAAGAATGGAGTGTATAGGAATGTATACTTTGTCTGGTGACTTAAACCTTCGACAATTACAAAAGAGCCCATCGAATAATGAAATGCCATTAAAAGCTACTAATTCCTCTTCTGAAAAGAAATCTTGCTTATTGACAAATTTGTGGACTTGGGTCTACTTCAAGTCATTAGCATCACCAACAGCTAAGGTAGACAACTTGACTTAATTAATTATTGAGATGCCTTTAATCTACCCTTGACCAGTTCCGTATTCCTCTTTCTTTATCTTACTAGATTGCGACAGTGATTTGGTATAGTCTGCAAATTTGTTTTATTTCAATTTCCGCCACGCTGACTTTTTACTTACTTACTTAAAGTGGCGCTACAGTCCTGTGTGAACTAGGGCCTCACCCAACAAACTTCTTCAACTAGATCGGTCCCTATTTAGATGTCTCCAGTTTCGCGCTCCAAGTTGGGTGAGGTCACTTTCCACTTGTGCGCGCCACCTGATCCGCGGTCTTCCTCTACTGCGCTGTCCTGTGGGTGTGGATTCGAAGACTTTCCGGGCCGGAGCATTGGTTTCCATGCGCTCTACGTAACCCAGCCATCTTAGTCGTTGGACTTTTACCCTTCTGGCTAAGTCTACGTCGCTGTACAGCCCGTACAGCTCGTTGTTCTATCTTCTACTCCACTCTCCTTAGATGCATACGATACCCTAGATCACACGAAGAACCGACCCAAGGTGCTTTCATCCGCTTTTGTGATAGTCCATGCTTCTGCATCGTATAGCAGGACGGTGATGATAAGGATCTAATATAGCAACACTTTGGTCCCTCGAGAGAGGACTTTACCAGTCAATTGCTTTCTTAGTATAAAGAAACAGCGGTAAGCAAGAGTTATTCTTCGTTTGACCTCAGCACTGGTATTTTTTTCTGCGTTGCATATAGGTGGACAAAGTCCTTGACTACCTCAAAGTTACGTCTGTCTATGGTGACGTTTTGACCAAGACGTCGGTGTTGTATGTCCTTTCTTGACGGCAGCATGTGTTTTGTTTTGTTACGGTTAATAAGGCCGTTAAACCAATTTTTGCCGCCTCTGACTGAATACTCACAAAAGCCCCATTGACATCACGCTGAGTTCTTCTGACTATGTCAATGTCATCAGCATATGCTAGTATGCTGACTTCGCTTTACTTAATAACCTAATCAACAATATTGATCTTATTTTGTTCTTCGACAACAACACCTCAAATGTCCAAATGTCTTTTTATATGTCCCTCGTAAGAATGTGCTTTCCTCCATTCCCTATTATAATAAAGATCTTCGAACGCTTCATCGTGGAAAACATATTTAAAAACCAGATCCGGTGTAGACTTCTCTAATTATCAGCAAGATCAATGTAGATTTTCATCTTTTTGTGAATACCTTTATCTAGAATTCATGGAAAAAATTCAAGCTAGTCTGATTACGGATCTCAGACGCTTCTATGAATTTATGAGCACTGAACGTTAAACTATGGCAACATTAAAATTTCTTGAAATAATTTCTCCTGACCCTAACACTATTACAAACCTCTTTTGCATCATTCTTCAGCCAATCGTATAGCAGTCATCCTAAAAAACCCGACTATAGTTTTGTTTGATTACTTAAAGGGTGCAGGAACATCCTTAACCTAAATCAAATCAAAAACTGTTTTTCGTCTGGGCCGGATGGTTTGCTTTAAATTTTTCAAAAATTTGAATTGGCTAAAGGCGATCTCAAAAAAGAATGGGGCATCATTAATGAAAATTTTTCAAGGAATGTTTCTTTTGATTCAGCCAATATTATTAACTATATGGACCAAAAATTTCACTCTTCTTTAGATATGTCTAACATATTTAACAATTTTTTCACAGGGGTTTTCCTCGATAAGCTTAAGACCGCTGGCTTTACAACCCTAAGCGAAAGTTTCTGCTCAAGAAATTGTTTTAATAAAGAAAATGGGTCTAAAGACAGTTTTTTATTTCAGCCTATCGATTCTTATGCACTATATAAAATTATTAATTCCTTGGATAGCTCAAATTCTGCAAACTAAAACAATTGTCTAACAATTTTTGAAAAGTGTCGCTTTCAATGTCGTTCATGTATTGGCCTATATATTAATTAATTTTGTGTATAGTGGAATTATTCCAAACACAGCTTAAAAATGGCTGAAGTTATACCAATTTCTAATAATTATATAGGCCAATATCTCTCCTTCCCGTTTTTTCTAAACTTTTTAAAAAAGGGATGGAAGTCAGAATTGTTTCGTATTTTGATAAAGTTAACTTTTTTTGTAGAAATCATTTTGGGTTCAGATTGGGTAGATCAACGGAAGACGCACTTCTTCAATTTTGCAGCCAAATCTACACCAGTCTTAACAGTAGAAAATTGACAGCTGCTATCTATATTAATATTACCGAGGCATTTGATACTGTGAATCATTATCTGTTAATAATTAAACTTGAAAAGATTGGGTTTAGAGGATTCATTATCAAAGGGGTTTGTTCATATCTTATGGGTAGAAGACAAAGAGTTTAAATAAGAGATTCGTTCAGTAGACCTTTAGATATAGATATTGGTATTCCCCACGTCTCGGTTCTAGGTCCCATTTTATTCTTGATATATATAAATACTACCTTCTACCTCGACTTGAAGGGTTCTGTAACAGGTCTCGCTGATGATATTGGTTGTACATATTCGAATAATTTCATTGTAGTAGAAAAATTAAGATTTAGATATTCTTAGGCATTGGTTCGGTATGCATTAGCTTATCATAAGTGACAAAACTAAGCTAATGTTCGTTAATGAATCCTATTTTTCTATTTTCTCCCCTAAATTCATATTTAATAGCTCCGATTGTAAAAATTTTGGAGTTAGCAAAAATGTATGCACTCTATCCAACAGTGACCTGAGTTTCAGTGTGAGTCTTAACTGCTCTTCTAAAAGCTTTACAATCGACCACGAGTCTGAGTATAAGTATCTCGGTTTATTGATTGATAAAAAATTAAATTGGAATGCTCATACTTCAAAATTGAAAAAGTATCTTTCGTCTATGACTTTAATGTTGTACCATCTTAGAAAATTTGCTTTGCGAAAACTCCATGAAACAGTTTATTACAGCTTGGTTCAATCGAAGTTGCAATATGGGCTTGTTTGTTGGGGAGGTTCGTTTAACTATAATTATGTACCCTTTATTGGCTGTACGGAAACATATTCTTAGGATTATCTGGAACAAAAAACGCCGTGAGCATAGTTTTGAACTTTTCTTAATATCAAAGATTTTTCCGCTTTATTTTTATAAGGTCTTAAAAATGTTTGTCTTTAGAAGTGGTAGTCGTTGCTTTCTAAACTTTTACTTCTAAGTAGCACCCAGAATTTTTAACAAGCTACCTCTTGAGATTCGTAGCACCCGTTTATCATTTGTGTTTAATAAAAAAAAAATTAAATTATGGCTGTTTAATTTTGATCTTTGTGAAATTAATATTCTACTTAATATACAAATTTAAATTAATACTTTTAAAAATAAAAGAATGTACTAAAAAAAAACAATATTGTTAAATAGAAAATTTTTCAATAATAATATAGAATTTCATGCTCAACTCTTAAAGAAAAGAAAAGAAAGAGAATGAAGTAGACTTTTATGACTAATAAAATCAGTAACAAAATTATTTATCTTAAACTTAAAGCCCTAGATTTCCCACGCTTTTTTTGTTATCTTGAGAACCACCGATATATTAATCTCCGATCCCGTTTATGCAATCTCAGGAGTCCCTCAAGTGAGCCACCTTGGTCCTTTATTATTTGTCTTAACTATCAACGGCGTTGTTTATGTTATTGATAATTCAACTGTCTCTATTTACGCTAATGACATCAAATTAACAAAAGTTATTTCTACTCCATCTTATTCTTTCGTACTCCAAAACGATCTTGACTCATTTTAGACTTGGTGCTACAAACATTTCTTGGAACTCAATGTGGCTAAATGACCTCTTCCATACCGAACTTACATTCTGCACGAAGTTACCATTCATTTTGTCCGAACCCATTTTGATTATATTATTTACAAGGCCAACTCATCCTTTGGCTTCATCAAAGGTTATTCTAAATAATTCATGAATCCTTATACACCAACTTGGTTGCTATGCAAGTCTCCCATCAGAACTCTCAATTTAAGAAATTGAATCAGTAAATCGCAGATTTCTTCGGTTTTGCACTCCGCGGTCTTCTTTGGGGTGATAATATATTCTTACCACCTTATGAAGATCGCTTTAAACTTATTAATCTGCAAACTTTAATAAAACGCCGTGAAGTCGCTGCAAAATTATTATAAGCCTTGCTTATTAATTATTTTTGTTTACAAGAAAAAATGTATTTATCTCAACAACTATTGTAGGAAATGATATAAACTCCGAAATCTAATCTTAAAACGAAGAATAACTTTTTTGACGTCTTTAAATTTTTTTTTTTTAAATCAAATAATTAATTTTTATGCAAAAAATAAAAACACTTAAAAATGTTTATCCAATAAAAATATTGGCTTCAAATATTTTTAACTTCAAATTGAAAATTTTGAGATTTCTTGACGTTTAACTATTCCCTATAGTCGAAATAAAAGATTTTTAGAAAGATGTCTGTGCGTACGTGTGTACGTGGGTTCGTAAGTCCGTACGTTCGCGACGTTTTTTTCGTCGTCCATAGCTCAAGAACCAGAAGAGATATCGGCTTCAAATAAATTTTGTTATACAGAAAATAAGACAGAAAGGTCTCTCAAGAAAATTGAGTGGGTGCTTTTTTACCATAGCAGTTTAAACAAAAGGTGAACATTTTGGTTAACGCTAAATATCTCCTGAACCAATGACTCTAAAGACCTATTTTATATTACATATTGTAACGTGATACAAAACAAATATATTTTTGGAAAAAAAATCCTATTATGGGTTTTTTTATAAATCAAAAAAATAAAAAAAAATTGGTCAACTCGAAAATTTTACGACTAAGATTTAATTTCTTCTCCAAAACAATTATGTGCAACGAAGAATAATGTTTTTGACATCCGATAAAATTTTGAGAAAAATCGAATTGACAGTTTTCTTACAAAAAATAAAAACTTAAACAAAAAAAAATAAAGTTGGTAAAAATTGAATGTTGGCTCAAATATCTTTTCGAAACTTTGAGATATTGGCTTAAAACTACCTTTTCTGTTTAAATATATTGTTGTCATCATTTTGTTAAATTTTAACAAAAATCTAGTTGACAGTTTTCTTATAAAAAATAAAAACCTAACAAAGAAACAATACTAAAACCTGGTAAAAATTTACTTTCGACTCAAATAGCTTTTCAAAAATTGAAAGTATTGTGTTCAAACTTTTTTATTTTACAGAAAATATTGTTTTCGATATTCAGTAGTTTCTTACTTGCGACATATAGGAACTATCTGGAAAGTTTTGCATTTGTGCAAAATTTCGAACTCGAGATTTCAATCAAACATGATATTACGATGGTAGATAAGTCGAAAAAAGTGGGTCCTGCGATTCCGTCCGGTCGATTTTGTCTGTCTGTCTACGCTTCTACAGCCTAAACCATTGGTTCGATTGAGTTCAAACTTGGAAGTTAAGATTTTGAGCAGATTCGCGTTAGGCGTTTTTTTCATTCTTTTTTTAAGATCAAAACTAACAGTGGCCCCCATACATACAGGTTCTTCTAATATGAAATTAAAATATGGCTATCCAAAGGAAAAAGCTTTGAACGAAATAGTTGAATACACAAACAATTGTTTTCGTTAAGTACGCTTCCAAGTATATTTCACTTGCGGGATGAAATGTCCTAGGATGAGTTATGTCTTGGGCGCGTTTTTTTTTTGACAAATCAAATGGCATTTATATCTTTGAAGACTAATTTATTTTACAGGTATATTTTAAAATCTTATACCTATAGGTCCTTTTTTAAACAGACTTTTTGCATACAAGAGCAAGTTCGTGCGACCCAGTCGTGCATTTTATTTTTAAATCCAACAGTTCGTTTTTTTCATAAAAAAAAATAAAATCTAAAAAAAAGAACATAAAATCTACAAAAAATAGTAAACAAAATTTGGTAAAAATTGATGTTCGATTCTTGATATCTTAAATTGGTAAAAATTTGTTTTTTGGACTAAAAATCTATTTTACAAAACTAGATTTTCAAACTAAGCTATTTCCTTATATACAAAATAATGTTGGTAGTTTTAAAATTTTTAAAAATAATTCAACTGACGACTTTTTTAACCCAACATGAAAATTTTCAAATCGACAGACGGGATGGAAAGTTATCAGTGTAGGTCGCAACCCAACCTCTTATTTTTATTAACATGTTTTTTAAATGAAAAAAAAAAACAATTTACATTTATAAAAAAAATACAAAAATACTTCTAAAAATGGTTAATGTTAAACATTAAATAACAATAAGATATCTTGTGAATAAAGGACTATTTTGATTCCAAACACATTTAATGTAATAGAAATGTTTAAGTTAATATTTGGTAACATTAAAAGAGAAAGTGCTATTTTATTAATTTAACATCTGAAATATATAAACAATTAAAAAAGCTTAAGATTTTTTATTCCATATTTTTTTAAGTTCCCAAATTAAACAAAATTGACTTGTAAAAATGTGTGTGTATGAATATAATTGTAAAATTTGCTTAGTTGTCACCAATTTGAAGCCTTTCTACATTGTAGCAAGCCTCGGTCAATACCTCTGCAATACTAGATGGGCTCTTTGGAGACGCAAGAAATTTCGTAACCACGGGAAAGGCTAATGACGCAAGAAATTTCGTAACCACGGGAAAGGCTAATTAAATGTATCTTCTTCCTATCGAACGTCAATCTTACTTCAAAGTTCTTAGGTTTTCTTAAAAATTTATTTGTAGAAAATATCGACCTCTTTTTTTTGTACGTAATCTTCATCCCTTCTTTTTTACTACCTATGCTTTTGATATGTATTACCCTCTAATTTGTTCATAAAGATTAATTTACATTAAATTCATCCTTAATTTTCAACCCTCGCAGGTATGCTTGAAAAAGATTATCCAATAAATACATTAAAGACCACATCAAATCCTTCAACTTGCCATCAAAATGAGGGAAAATCAACACAACTTCAAAAACCTATTTTTCATTTTCATTCCTTGATAAATAATATCCAAAATTATATCCTTAACGTCATATTAACTATCATACATAACAAGCTCATGAATCACATCGCATCACACCACAAACATTACAAACAACCTTCCATAACATCAAGACTAAAGAAAAGAAACCCTCTTAAGCTTACTTTTGTGTATATTTAATTTACCTACCGAGATATACAAATATATATACATAATATATGCAAATTTTCTTCCTTTCTCAAGCCCTCCTAATTTAAACCTAGCCATATCTATATCCAACCTATACACTACGAGAAGACGACACGACGAACGGCTCAAAATCTCAAGAGTGTAAATCTACCCAAAAGAAAACAGTTCTACTCAATTCAAACAGAATAGCTAAACACAAAGTCAGCATTCCAGAGATTCACAGTCCACAGAGCAGCACACACATTTTAAGTTCTCTTGCTTCTTCATCGTCATCGTCGTCGTCGTCCTCATCCTCGTCGTGGACCTGCAGTTATATGCCCATGCCCAATGCCCATACCCGTCACATATAAATTTAATTGTATTTACAGAAGACCGTTTCAAGAATCCTCTATGGGGTTGCATATACTTTATACCAGCAAGGATCATAAATCAAATTTAACCCAAAAGATATCTCAAATTATATGTGTCCGTGGCAATGGCGTGGCGGTGGTGGCAGGATGTGAGAGGGAAATTCAACGACACCAGTCACAACAGCACACAGCATATCCGGACATAGAAGTAAGCAAATCCCGCTGATGTGTATAGGGATAATGGATAAAGGACTCGAACTGGATACTGCAACAGTAACACTGCGTCAATGTTT
>NC_079147.1:301298867-301363900 GCF_945859685.1 Eupeodes corollae | reverse complement strand
TTATTTTTAACATATTGGGTTTGTTCTGCTAATTTTGTTGAACAGTACTGTGAAAAGCTCTAAAGCCAACCTGATCTGGAAGCAGTAGGTTATTTTGATTTATATGGATTAACATTTTAAATTTTATCAATAATACAAAGCATTTGCTGAGTGAACTTAATAAACTTATTGGTCTATAGTGAGTGGGCTCGCAAGCCCTTTTGCTGGGTTTTTAATAAATGAATATTTTTTTTTTAGCATGATTAATTTTTTTTATTTCTTAGGTTAAAAAGTACTTCGATATACTAAACTGGCCTCCCTACAGTCCAGTTCTCAATCCAATTGAAAATATTGGGTCTATAATGACCTTGAGGTAGCGAAAAAGAGCACAGAGTCAGGCGATGAATTAAAAAAACTACTTATCCGAAAAACTAATCTTATTCTATGTCTGGTCTATGTTTAGACTTAATAAGAGCAAGAGGACTCCAACAAAGTACTAATTAGATACAAAAATGTTTCTGAGAAGCACTAAAAATTTAAAAAAAAAGTATTTTTCTTTAATCCTTAAAAATATATATTATTATATATTACAACGTCAGTATGGGTGTGAACGCAATACTGTATATGTAGCTAAGAAGATTTCCATGCATACAAAATTCTAAGCATAGTTAATTTGGCCATAATGAGAAAAGTAACGTCGACAGTAATTATAGCCGATACGCCAATGCCAATATGGAAGTCAGGCCCGTACTGACTGGCGACATGTAAAACGGACCTAGCAGAAAAGTCTTTCATAATTGTTACGTCCTTTATCTTTACATTGGAGTAATAACAATATTACGTAAATCAATGAAACAAATTATATTAGTTATGTTCGATAAATAATATTAAAATTTTTTTTTAATTTTACTCGGTCTGTTTTTATACTGTTTATTGTTTATAATTACCTTTCGTCTTACAAGTACGTACGTTTATTTTCGTTTTATTAATTATTGCAGAAATATATCGATACAGTAGTTGTACCCATGCACTATTGACAGTTATCCAATAAGGGTATCGATTATCACGTCATAAATTATAGCGGTAAAAACTTGTAGCATTGCGACATCTCCGGTACAGTATGCGGTTGAATGTAATGCTGTCTCGTCAAACGTACTATGCGCCCATGTTTTACAAGCAATGATTGTGGTACTATACAGTATAGTATATAATCCCATGCTTATAGGAGTTGTTGCAATACCATGTAGTAATATTACAGATACTTTTTTAGTGTCGGTCTCCAGACCATACTAGCATTGTCATAAATGCTCTACACTTCTTTCCGTGTAATTAAAAAGCTCATTTTTCACTTGTTGCTGCTGTGACCATTTTAGAAGAATCTTAAAATTCTTATTCTTGAATACTCATTACGTAATTTAATATTAGCTATATGTTAAGTATACGCAGCACATTTCTTTAAAATGAAGGATGGTACACCGCCGCCGGCCGTCGGGACCTGACCAGGGGCCCTATTTCATAAACATTGACAGGTGACAATTCTACAAATTTGTCACACTTATGTGACAAGTTTTCATTGCATAACGTATTGGCAGGTGACATAATTGTCAGTTAAATACAACGATAATTTTGTCGTGACAATTTTGTCGTTGTCAAGGTGTGACAATTTCGTCGTGACAAATGACAAATTTGTCACTTTCATATTTTGGCAATATTTTTTAACGTACATAAGAAATTGAATTGATCTACAGTATTTTTTATTTACAAATTGTGTATGCATGTACATACAAAAATTGTGGGAGCTGAAGGTGATGACCGATTTTTAACAAAATATATTCTGCTTAATGAAGCGAAATCATTGTTTATCCCTTGTCTAAAAACTCGAGGGTGGCGTACCTCGCGTTCGTTGTAACTTTCACTTGAAAACATTATATTAAAATAAAATTGTCACCTTACGACCGAAACTCAATTGCCTGTCACAATTGTTAACTATATACTGACAAAATAGTAATTTGTACCATTTTTTCTGTTTCATAAGGAAATTGTCACTACAAATTTGTCGGGGAATTTGTGACAATTTAAAAAAAAAATCCCTGACAATTCATTGTCATGACAATTTGTTTATGATCCGAAATCTTGACAACTTTGTAAAATTGTCAGGTAATTTTACAAAGTTGTCAATTTTTTATGGGACCGAATTTATACAATTGTCAGGTTTGTCATTTACAAACTGTCACCTGTCACCTGTCGCACCTGTCAATATTTATGAAATAGGGCCCAGGACTAAAACCCATACGGATATTGATAGAATTTAAGTGGAAGAAATTTAAAGCAGTGTTAGATGTGTTAGGAAAACTAATAGCAATATAGTCTTTAAAAGCATCTTTAAAGTAGAACGCAAACATGATTGCAATTTTCCTCAGTTCCGGACTATTTGATGGCGAATCAGTCATTAAGTTAGGGTACCCAACCCACATGTTTTCTTCTGGCAATTAACAAATTTCCAAAAACTTTCAGGACTATGTTGTAGTTTTATTTCAATTCGTTTCGCATAAACCGTCAAAAAGAGTTAAATAAAAAAAGGTACACAATTAAAAGCTAATTCGAAGATACTGCATATTTTGGAACGTAGAAGATATGGTCGGCAATTTGAATCCAATTCAGATTTGGTAAATTAAGGTCACCAACAACCAGTACATACTTCATCTTCAGGTTCCAAAAGGATATAAATGATTTCTATGGAGGTGTTTAGTTTATCATAAACCTCGTTCTGGGAGCTTGGAGATATATATGCTGATACAATAATTGGATGTCCTGATGCCACAGTGTTTTTAAGTCTGTTGATCAAAAGTGGTCAGTTAGTTAATAAGTGCAAGTATTGTAAAAAGCGACAGGAATTCCGCCACCAACGCCGAGAGTTAAAATCGTCTGAATTGTGACAGTTGTTGAGCCAAGTTTCCGTCAATATTGTGATATCGTATGAAAGATTGTTAATATTTTTGTAAACAATGTTGGTCTTTGTCCGAAGTCCATTTACGTTTTGTTAGAAGATTAAAAATAAAAATTGGGTGGAGCAACAGTCCGTTGTGAACCAGGGCCTACTGACTTACAACTCTTAACCATTCTTGTGTGCTAGTACTATTGTCAGGAATGGAAGGGACCTACGGCTAATTTGAGAAAGCAATTTTTCCTGACAAGAATTACTCTGGAAGGATTTGTCAATTCCACGCAAGAGGCAGTACCCGCGAAAATTATTTTTTTTTTTAAATTAAGGTGACACAGGCAGGGATTGAACCCAACTAACCATAACCATCATGCCACGGATACTACGTTAGAAGATTAATACCATTTTATGTTTTGAGGGTGGTTCAGCGTCGTTCGATATTGACGAAAAGATTTGGTCGACTTATTCATAAACTCATGAACTATAATTGGTGATATGAGCAAGTTTTTTACTTTTTAAAGTAAATTTGGCTTGGATGCTTTAGAAATTAAATTTAAACATGAATTTGAAAAACATAAATGTCCCAGGAACAGCAATAGTGACACGGTTTCTTGACATATTGGGTTGTGTAAATTGAATCGGAAAGACCTTACGTTGAGGAATATAGTTAAGATTATGAAGTTTTTCTGTAAGCTGGAACATGCATGAAATTTGTCCCATAGTATATTTGTCGTGGAAGTAGTTTCCTTCCCGGAGATCGTAGTCTAGTCTACTGTAAATCATACGGCGCAGTGAACTTTCGGCTTGCTCCGTGTATTGTTCTCTTAAGGCTTCATCCAGATCAGCTATTTAGAAATATAAAGATGGTTTCCATGAAGCAACGATACTATAGTTCAGGTCAACATCCACCTGCTCAGCTAGTTCTATTCACTCTTTAAACCATCCACTTCCGAATAGGATTGTTGACTACTTTCTTTGGAAGACGATATAAAGATTTGAGGATATAATCGACCTGCAGCTTGAGTGTTTTCATATAAAGGCGATAAACCCGTTTCCAACATGATTATGTAGTTTGGTGTATTCGAAGGAAGGTGGAAAATCCGGTTTACGTGAAATCTGAGCAGTATTACACTTGTTTGCCGCATACAATAACTGATTCTGATACAGCTTGGAAGACCCTGAATTTTCTAGTATGCCAAATTTCCTTATTATAAAAGCATTGCTTCCATGCTACGTTTAAAGCTGTTTTCAAGTTTATCAGTGAGATGTTTTTCCATGCTCAAGTTCTTACTAAAGCAGACTCCTAGCATTTTTCACCAAATCTTCTCTTTTACCATTTTAGTGCCATTGCTCATTTGAACACGATGTTCTTCCGACATTCTTAAAAACCATCACTTTGGATTTATTTAAATTTACCAATAGGTTGCACCATTTAAAAATATTCATAAAGCTTATTTATCACAATAACTTAAGGAGCTGTGGAGTATACGCGACCAGGACAATGTCGCGTATGATAATGGAAAAGAAGAGATTCAATGTTAACGCCTGCATACTTGATTTCTGCTGGTAATGCTTCGACTATATCTTCAATTAAGAGAGCAAACAAACTTTGACTGAGTCCACAGCCCTGTCTAACTCCTGATTTTGTTTGGAACCATTCTGATAAGCATTAGCCATTAGACACTGATGCTTTGGTAGTCTTGTATAAGTTTTGCAACACTGTATCGAGCTCAAGAGGCATTTCTATCTGATAAAGCTTGCAAAATAGGGCTCGGTGTTGAAGTACAAAAATATGGTCGATATTAAAGTATCACGATCTGAAGCTAGCTTGAACTTTAAAGCTGCTCTTTTTTGAAACCTCACCCGAATCTCTAAAGGTATCAGTAATATCGGATGGATAAGAATCATCCCGTAGTACCTTTGGTAGGGTGGTTAGTGCGTAGGATTGTCACGCTAGAGGTCTCGGGTAAAATTCCTGATTGTGCCACAAAAACTGCCAGTTGCAATAAATAGTAGGTCCTCTCCACAAAAGAAGGGGTTGGTGGAGGTGTTTACTCTGAACGACTGAAATTAAGTCTCTCATTCCGCCTTCCCAATCGTTGTAGCGTGTTCCAGGCGGAACTTTTGGCGATAAAAGAAGTCTTATCTTGGCTCAAAGAAAACGTGATATCAACATCTGATATCCGTATTTTATCTGATAGCCAGGCCGCTATCAAATCATATATATAATGGAGATGGCGCAACAGTTAAATATTCACCTTTGATGGGTGCCGGGCCATAGAGACATTCCAGGTAACTGTATGGCAGATGAATTTGCCAGGAACGGTACAGTACAGCCCATGCTACCACGTTTGGCAAGTAATGGCATACCAATCGCTACTTGTAAACTGATGCTAATGCAAGACTCTGTGAGGAGGGCAGGCACCAGGTGGAACAACATCAACACGTGTCAAGTCACAAAAAACATCTGGCCAACACTGGATTTAAAAACGTTCAAGTTGCTTGCTCTCTCTAAGCAGATCGTATATAAGCTTGATAATAGGTGTCATAACCGGACACTGTCTAATAGGAAAGCACGCCCCGAGACTAGGCGTATTCTCAAATGACTTTTGCAGAAGCTGTATGGACGAGGAAGAGGAAGAAACGGTTCTTCATCTTCTCTGCACATGCCCTGCTCTAGGTTGAAAACGCAAGAATTACCTACGATCTAAACGATCTAAATCATATCGTTATAATCAGCCACTCACGTTTCGAAAGGGAATCAAGCTGGTTCCATTGAGTTCAGGAGGAAGCCTCAAGATTCATGTGGTATCACAATGGGCCATTAAACTGGCCTAAGTGTGTCCGTTTCCATCTTGGACAGCCACTATAACCTAACCTAACCTAACCTAACCACCTTTTACAATATTCATTAAGCTTATTTATCACACTAACTGTAGGAGCTGTGGAGTAAACGCGACCAAGACAATGTCGTCACCGAAAAGAAGAGGTTTAATTTTAACGCCTGTGTACTCGATTTCTGCTGGTAATGCTTCGACTATGTCATCAATGAAGAGAGCAAACAAACTTTGACTAAGTCCTGATTTCGTTTGAAACGACTCTGATAAGCATTGGCCATTCCACACTGATGCTTTGGTAGTCTTGTATAGGTTTTGCAATACTATATCGAACTTAAGTGACATATTTCTTTCTGGAAAAGATTGTTAAATAGGGCACGGTTTTGAAGTACAAAAATATGGTCGACAGTGAAGTATCCCGATCTTAAGCCAGCTTGGAACTTTTAAGGCTGTATATTAAGACGATTAACTTTCTCTTTTTTAAACCCTCACCTGAATCTCTTTAGGTATCAGTAATAATGGATGGATAAAAATCTTCCCGTAGTACCTTTGGTAGGGAGGTTATTGCGTAGGATTGTCACGCTAGAGGTCTCGGGTTAAATTCCTGATTGTGCCACAAAAACTGCCAGTTGTAAGGAATTGACAAACATTAAAATTATCCGTTTGGATTCTTCATATAAATTGTAGGTCCACTCCATCTCTGATATGATTCGCAAACAGCAATGGTGAAGAGTTGTAAACTACTAAGCCCTGATTCTTTATGGACTATTGCCCAATATAATTTATTTATTTATTTTTAAGAATCCCTTCATGCTGAGCAAATTCATGCGACATTCACTTAACGATTATTTGACTAATTATTTGTTCTTCATTTTTCCAACTACAGTGATTCACGAGTCACGAATAAAAATATGTGAATAGGTACTAACTTTTCCCTCTTGGACTGTAAGGTATATCCGGATCCGGAGTTCATTTATATTGAAAAATTCTAATCTAACACTAGGTACGAGTCGGTCCTCAGTTCATCCAATCCAATCACCCATCCACCATCTAACCATCACCACATAGGTGATGACATTTATAAATTACACAAAATTAATTGGCTGTAAGCTGTATAACATGCAAGCCTTATACAGGATTTGCATAGCTAAAGGTCCTTGTTTCTTATTTCGTTTTATTTTTTGGTGTGGCTCTATACTTGTCGTTTTCGTTAGCAGAAAAATGCTAAGTGAAGCTAATAAAAATGTCTGGAGAAGATAAGAATGTGTGAATAAGTGGTAAATAGGTTGTGTTTTTTTTTAAAGCTTTTTGTTCAAATTGGAGCTGGATTTGACTTTGGTTATAAATTGGTTACTATTTATTTAACTAGGAATTGGTTAAGTGGTGCGGCCGGTGGCGGTACGGTGATGGTGGTGTTGGTGGTTGTAGTCATGGACAATATTAAGGTTGGTGTGGAGTCCTGTGGAGTTTCACTTATTCTTTTTTTTTTTTAAATTCTTTTATTAGAAATGGAAAACGAATGTAAACGGCGAGGAAGGACATGTTGATGATAATGGGGTATAAAGTTAAACCAGATGATTAATTATACCGGAAAGAATTAGGTCAGTGAGTGCGAGTGGGTGTTGCAGGCTCCCAGCAACGACCCACCGACGAAAAACCACTGACGACGACGACGGGAGGCTAATGATGTGGTTGCGACTTCTAGGTTAAGCCTTGATTTTTAACATGGAAATCTTAATATGTTTTTGTGGTTAAATTATAAATAAGATGGAATGAGGTTTAAGTGAATGACCTAGTTTCATGTGTGAATGATTTTATTGATTTCTAGGGTTTTTTTCAAGTCATAAATTCAACAAAAAAATATAAGTTACTATGAAATGATGTTAGAAAATGCAGTAATTTCATTTAATTTTGTTTTACAAAGGCTTATTTTTTTAAATTAATTCATAACGTGTTCTAAAAAAGCTTTGTTTTCATAAAAAATATATCAGAGTTAATTGTTCATAGTATTAATGTAATGGGTTATCGATTTTGCATTTTTAAAAGTTTAGAGCTGGAATTCGACATCTGGATCGGTTAACTATCGCTTAACACTTTAAGTTGTTATAACCTACTACAAAAATGGTGATTCTGCCAAAGCTACATATGGTGCTTTAAGAGGAGATTATGGTTTTCATAATCGTCCAACAACGCAAGCAGATGGAAACATTCTGAAAATGTTTAAAGAGACTTGGCCACTGGATTTTTTTTGTGGGGCTTCGAGAAATGCCTTGTTAATGCACATAAACCTTTTACTATATATGCATCAACACAGTCATGACTGAGATCCCGCCCAATATGTGTCAAAAAGTGGTAAAAAACTACCTCAAAACAAGCGTTGCTTTCAAAAATTTGTGTTCATTTAAATAATGTAGTTTTTCACACATAATGTAAACGTTCAAACATTTTAATTAAAAATAAATATAAATAATATGTGTTTTGATTACGTTTACTTTTAAACCCGCAAAATGGAAAATCCTATACAAAAATCAGTCCGACCATTAGGTAAGGTTAGGTTATAGTGGCTGTCCAACATGGAAACGGACACACTAAGGCCAGTTAAATGGAGCATTGTGATACCACATGAATCTTGAGGCTTCCTCCTAAGCTCAATGGAACCATTTTGAGTCCCTTACGAAACGTGAGAAGCTGATTATACCGATATGATTTAGATCGTTAAAGAAGAATTCTCCTAGGTAATTCTTACGGTTTCGAGCCAGAGTAGGGCATGTGCAGAGAAGATGAAGAACCGTTTCTTCCTCTTCCTCGTCCATACAGCTTCTGCAAAAGTCATTTGAGAATACGACAAGTCTCGTGGCGAGAGATCAAGCACCTTGAACGTTTTAAACTGCTGCTCCATCTCCATTAGAGATGATCGATAATAGTTGTGGACTGTTATAGAGTTTGTAGAGACAGAGTCCAGAGATTTGATAGCGGCCTGGCTATCAGAGAAAATACGAATATCAGATGTTGATATCACGTTTTCTTTGAACCGAGACAAGACTTCTTTTATCGCCAAAAGTTCCACCTGAAACACGCTACAATGATTCGAAAGGCAGAATGAGAGACTTAATTTCAGTCGTTCAGAGTACACACCTCCAACAACTCCTCTCTTAGTTTTTGACCCATCTGTGTAAAAATGGATTGACTCATCTTCCAAGAATGTCCTTTCCTCCCAAAAAGATCTGGGAAGTATAGAAATCTGGAAGTTTCTGTCGAATTGCAGTTGGAGGATGGTGTAGTGTGTGTGCTTTGGAATTGATCCTTAATACCTTAGAACTACGGAGTGGCCAATGTTGTTGTTAGTCCACTGCTACGAAGCTTTGAGGCGAATAGCAGAGCTTGCAGATATTTGTTTGCTAAATATGTCAAGAGGTGGTAGGTAGAGCAAGGTATCCGATGCCGCAGGGGGTCGTGCTAAGCGATCCTCTTATACATAGGCAAGTTGAACGTTGGACTTTATTTAGCTTAACCTTGTTTATACCATTCTCTAAAGCAGTCCACTATACTGCCACACCGTACATTAAAATCGGTCTGATTACCGATGTGTATAGCCAATACGTGATTCTGGGTTGTAAACCCCAATTATTACCAATAGCTTTTATGCAAGAAAAGAGAGCTGCAGTAACTTCTTTGACTTTTTCCTGTACGTTGCGTTTTCAATTCAGTTTTTTATCTAAGACAGGACCCAGGTATTTAGCCTCGTCTGAGAATTTTAATTGGATTCCTTTAATGTAAGGAGGGTTGACAAATGGAATTTTGTATCTCCTCGAAAATAAGACCAGATCGGTTTTGTGCGGGTTAACACCCAGTCCACACCGATCAGCCCAAAGTATTAGTCTGTCCAAGGCATTTTGTAAGAGTTCTTTTAGGATATTAAGATGCTTTCCTGAAACTGCTATAGAAACGTCGTCCGCATAGGCTATCACTCCAGACTAGTTAGGATTTCATTCACCACTTGGTTCCAGAGGAGAGGGGATAGAACACCACCTTGCGGTGTCCCTCTACTAACGAACCGTCTGCTAGAAGAGTTGCCCTGTTTTGAGTTGATTACTCTGCTAGTAAGCATTAAATGAATTTACTCCCGAAGCAAACTCTCTACATTTAGAGATGTCAGTGCAGATGTGATTGCAGATGTGTCCACGTTGTTAAAGGCACCTTCGATGTCAAGGAAAGCAACCATAGTGAACTCTTTATGATGTAGGGAATATTTGACGGTGCGTACTAAGGTTTGCAACGCTGTTTCCACCGATTTACCTTTACAATAGGCATGTTGAGACGAAGACAGAAGTCTTGTATCAATACTTGCCATTAAATGGATATCAATCAATCTTTCAAAGGTCTTAAGAAGGAATGATGATAGACATGTAGGTCGTGCGAGCATTTACCTGCTTTGGGTATAAAAACAACTTTAACTTCTCTCCATGCCGAGGTAACATGGACTAGGTAAAGACAGCTGGTAAAAATTGCCTCAAGGATTGGTGCAATTATGTCAGAAGTCTTTTGTAACTTGGCTGGCATTATTCCATCTGGTCCTGTACATTAAAATGGTTTGAAGCTGTTGAGAGCCCATTGTAACTTGTCCCTTGTGATTGAACGTATATAATTGTTGCAAGTTTCGGTAAGAGAACAACCAGGAAAGTGAGTGTCCAATCGTAAGTTCAGCGACTCATTACTTGAATTACCGACCACTAAGAATATAAAAGTTTAAAGATTGTTAGAATGTTCAAGTGCATAATATTTTACAATTTGCGTTCGCTTCCAAATACCAGCTTTTCAATTAAAGATCAGTTGATGATCACAGTGCTTTTAGAAGGGCAAACGATTTTTTCCGAGCCTCGTAGCAGTGATAGTTAGGCGTTGAATTTTATATTTTTAGCTAACTTATTAATGAGTACTTCCGGCAGTTCTGATGAAACGTTGCTGTGTAAAAGAAACGAATCCAAGGAACGTTGGTTTAGGGTAGATGATTCTTTTTGCCAGCAAAGTCGACGTAGTACTTAAGATTGGTTTCTTTGGTTTCTGAAGTGTTCGCTATTTCTACTATATAAGGCGTATGATCAGAATACGGCTTGCACTGGAATTCAAACTGTTGAATCCGTTAAACAGTTAATATATAAACCTAATATTAAAGAAAAGAACAGTAGAAAACAAAAACATTTTTCAGTTGTAAAAAAAACTTTTATTTGAATATAATTTTCGGATTTCCTGTATGATCGGACAAAAAGTTAAGAAACGCGAAATATTTTCAGCCTGATTAAAGTTACATAGTCAGCAATTCGGATTCAAATCATTTCCGTGAGGCCTATAACTAAGCTCAAGCACTTCAAGGCCCATTTTTAAACTTATCTTATTGGCAGTAAGCTTGTTTAGAAAACAGTTGCCATACCCCAGACTTAAGTTGAATTTAGAGTATGCTCTTCGTGTGAAAACCCTCTTGCCCGGGTTATTGATTTTTGATACATTGTTTCATCCATAACAGAAAAAAGAGGCTGGGATGCGACCCACACTGATAACTTCCCATCCCGTCTGTCGATTTGTCTTGCTTAAAAGTTTGTCTTTATGTACTCGTATCAATTTTTACCAAATTTGCGTACTCTTTTTGTAGATTTTATTTTTTATATGAAAAAACGGACTGTTGGATTTTTATATTAAAATTACTGAATATCGAAAACAATATTTTTTGTGAAATAAAATAAGTTTCAAGCCAATATTTTTAAGTTTTGAAAAGCTATTTGAGCCGAAAGTAAATTTTTACCAAGTTTTCGTATTGTTTTTATTTTAGAGTTTAATTTTTTGTAAAAAAAACTGTCAATTCGATTTTTTAAAAATTTTAGAAACAATATTTCTTATGAGATAAAATTACTTTAAAGCCAGTACTTAAAATTTTTAAAGAGATATTTGAGTCGAAAATCAATTTTTACCTACTTTTATACATTTTTTTAGGTTTTTATTTTTTGTAAAAAAACTGTCAATTCGATTTTTTTCAAACTTTAATTGAATGTTGACAGCAAGATTTTTTGAAAGATAAAAGTAAATTAAAGCCAATATCTCAAAGTTTTGAAAAGATATTTGAGTCGAAAATCAATTTTTACCAACTTTTATATATTATTTTTTTTTAGGTTTTTATTTTTTGTAAAAAAACTATCAATTCGATTTTTTTCAATCTTTAATTGTATGTTGACAACAAGATTTTTTGAAAGATAAAAGATAATTAAAGCCAATATCTCAAAGTTTTGAAAAGATATTTGAGTCAAAAACCAATTTTTACCAACTTTTATAAATTATTTTTTTAGGTTTTTAGTTTTTGTAAAAAAACTATCAATTCGATTTTTTTCAAACTTTAACTGTATGTTGACAACAAGATTTTTTGAAAGATAAAAGATAATTAAAGCCAATATCTCAAAGTTTTGAAAAGATATTTGAGTCGAAAATCAATTTTTAACAACTTTTATAATTTTTTTTTTTAGGTTTTTATTTTTTGTAAAAAAACTGTCAATTCGATATTTTTCAAACTTTAACTGAATGTTGACAACAAGATTTTTTAAAAGATAAAAGTATATAAAAGCCAATATTTCAAAGTTATGAAAAGATATTTGAGTCGAAAATCAATTTTTACCAACTTTTATAAATTTTTTTTTAGGTTTTTATTTTATGTAAAAAAACTGTCAATTCGATTTTTTTCAAACTTTAACTGAATGTTGACAACAAGATTTTTTAAAAGATAAAAGTAAATAAAAGCCAATATCTCAAAGTTTTGAAAAGATATTTGAGTCGAAAATCAATTTTTACCAACTTTTATAAATTTTTTGTTTAGGTTTTTATTTTTTGTAAAAAAAACTGTCAATTCGATTTTTTTCAAACTTTAATTGTATGTTGACAACAAAATTTTTTGAAAGATAAAAGTAAATTAAAGCCAATATCTCAAAGTTTTGAAAAGATATTCGAGTCGAAAATCAATTTTTACCAACTTTTATACATTTTTTTTTTTAGGTTTTTATTTTTTGTAAAAAAACTGTCCATTCGATTTTTCTCAAAATTTTTCAGAATGTTGAAAACAATATTTCTTATAAGATAAAATAAAATTGAAGCCTTAATTTTAAGTCTTTGAAAAGATATTTGAATCGATATTCAATTTTTACGAACTTTGAGTAATGTTTTTTTTTAGATTTTTATTTTTTATAAAAAAACTGTCAATTCGATTTTTCTCAAAATTTTATCAGATGTCAAAAACATTATTCTTCGTTGCACAAAATTGTTTTAGAGATAAAATCATATTTCAGTCGTAAAATTTTGGAGGTGACAAATTTTTTTTTCAGTTTTATTGATTTAAAAAAAAAACCGTTATATTGATTTTTTTCAAAAAATATATTTGTTTGGTATCACGTTACAATCTATTATATAAAATTTAATTCAAGTCTCTAGCGTTTTTGGTTCGTAAGATTTTTAGGGTTAACCAAAATTTTCACCATTTTTTCAAACTGCTATAGTAAAAAAACCACCCACGCAATTTTCTTGAGAGCCCTTTCTGCATCTTTCTGCCTTATTATCTGTATAACAAAATTTATTTGAAGTTGATATCTCTTCTGGTTCTTGAGCTATGGACAACGAAAAAAACGTCGCGAACGTACGGACGTACGGACGTACGGACGTACAAACGTACGTACACACGCACGCACAGACATCTTTCTAAAAATCTTTTATTTCTACTCTAGGGACCTTGAAACGTCGAGAAATGTCAAAATTTTCAATTTGACAAATCGGACCCATTACAATAACTTCCTATGGGAAGTTAATAAGGTCATAGAGTTCTTTTCTAAGTGCTTCTAAATTATCAATACTTACTTATATTCTGATTTCAAATCAAACCAGTCTTTAAAAGTAGAGTACCTACCCCGTAGAGCTATCAAAATACAAATTTTGTGAATATTATTATTAGGTCTACGATTGACTTTAGCAATATAGTTAGTCTCCGTTAACTTTGAGATTTTTTAAGTAAAGTGGTGTATTAGAATAGAGTCTGAAAGTACGTTTGAAAATTCGATTGCTTCTAATTCCTTGTATCCATAAACTTCATTAGCATATAAAAGAGAAATTTTGATAGTTGTCCCAAATACTTTGAATTCAGTCGACGCTTCTTTAGAGTTATTTTTGAAGAAGTTTCACCACATATAATTCATAATTGCTTTTGATATTTTCACTTTGTCTTTAAAATGAGCTCCAAGATTTAAGTTATGTGTTATAGTAAATCCTAGGTATTTGTAATCAGTCACTTCTTCTATGTTTGAGCCGTCAAGGTGCCAGTTGCGATTAGTCCTGTTACTGCGGGTTTGATATCTAAAAACTATTATGTTTGACTTTGAGGTATTTATTTTAGGGTCCCAAGTATAGGGTCCCGGAATATTGTTTTAATTTGTTAATATGGATCTGCAAACTCAAAAAAATGCAACCTTGTGGAACTCCCGTTATAGATTTAAATTGATTTGACAATCTCATACCAATTGTTTCTACTGGACTTGTATTTGATATTAGTTGTTCATTATATACTTAATAACTTTGTAGACAAGCCTATATCTGTAAGCTTAAAGAGTAGTAACCTTCTGTTTATAGTGTCAAAGGCGGCTTTTAATTCTACAAAAAATGCATAGTTGTTTTTTTTATTAATAAAAGGTCTAGCAACACTCGTTAAAATAAAAATTTGGTCTATTGTAGAGAGATTAGCTCAAAATCCAGCTGGGAAACAACTTATTTTGTTATTTCTTTCAACCCAGGGAACAATCCTTGAGTACAGTAATTGAGTGAAAATATTCCGCAGAGAGCTGAGAACAGAGATTTCCCTGTAGTTTTCCGGTAGGTAAAGATCTCCCTTTTTAAAGATCACAGAAATGTATGAAGATGGGAAGCCATTTGGAAGTGTCTCATCTATAAACATCTTGTTTATTAAAAGTAAAATTTGTTCTAGAAATTGTGAGCTGGCATTTTTGTAGAACTCGACCGGTTTGCCATTTAAACCCGGAGCCTTATTATCCTTCATTTTTTTCAAGCCACTATAGCTCTAGAATTGAAAAAAGAGAATCATACTCAAGTATATAAGTTTTTAACATTTGGTAAAATTTTGAAAAAAATCAAATTGATAGATTTATAGGTACAAAATAAAAAACCTAAAAAAACATTACCTACTCAAAGTTGGTAAAAATTGATTTTCGACAAAATATCTTTTCAAAAATTTGATATTATGGCTTCCAATTAATTTTAAATAATAAGAAATATTGTTTTTAACATTTGATAAAAATTGAAGAAAAATTAAGACAGTTTTTTTTACAAAAATTAAAAACCTAAACAATAAAATTAAAAACAATTGCTAAAAATTGATTTTTGACTCAAATGTCTATTTTAAATTTTGAGATCTTTACCTTAAAATACTTTTATCTTTTAAAAACATTTCTTAAAAGTTTAGGAAAAATCGAATTGACAGTTTTCTTACAAAAATTAAAAACCTAATACTAAAACTTGGTAAAAATTTACTTTGGACTAAAATAGCTTTTCAAAAATTAAAAACATAGTCTTCAAACTATTTTATTTTACAGAAAATATTGTTTTCGATATTTATTAGTTTTTTTTTTTATAAGAATCCAACAGTCCGTTTTTTCATAAAAAATAAAATCTGCAAGAAATAGTACGGAAATTTGGTAAAAATTGGTGCTCGGTTTTTGATATCTCTCAAATTAATTTCATGCATCCAATTTGTAAAAATGTAAGAAATGCTACTTAAATTGGTAAACATTTGTTTTCGACTTAAAATTTATTTAACAAAACTAGATTTTCGAACTAAACTATTTGTTTATACAAAAAATATTTGTGGTAATTTAAATTTTTAAGAATAATGCAACTGACAACTTTTTTAACCCAAACCTACAAACTTGTTAAGCAAGACAAATCGATAGACGGGATGGGAAGTTATCAGTGTGGGTCGCATCCCAGCCTTTTTTTTATTAATACGACTTCCTCGGTTTTTTTCTCTGATGGCTCTTCCATAGGCTAGAATAATTCGGTCGTTAAGTTGACTTTGCTTGCTTAGATTGCGTTGCATGTAGACACCTGTGCCCTTTAATTTTGAAGCATTTTTTTTTATTGTTTTCAGTAGACCCTGTATTTATTTTCATTTTTATTGTTTTGTTGTTTGGGAGGAGCTTTAGAGCGGGAGGCATTAAGAGAACTTCGTTTGCTATTAAAAATTTGGTTATTGGTAAAGTAATGATTACATTTTTGTTTTTTATCTCGCGGCTTTGTTATTCCAGTTGAAGTAAACAAGAAACGTTATTAAAATTTACGTTATTTTTGTTAAAGCTCCTGATTCTCTTAACAACGATGATCGATTTCTGTATAAGATATTTGACATTAAATCTTTCGTTACAAGTGATTTTTTGCATATATTGCAGATGATAGATGTTGTGTTTTTGTTACATTCACTTTTAAAATTAACTTTAAGTTTTAAAAGTAAAAAAAAGGGCGCCACCCTTTTCGTTAAAATTTATTTTTTATGAGTCTGTTTTTCAATTTTTAAAAGTGCTCCAAAAAAAATCCTGAATCAGACCTTTCTAACAAAAATAAAATTGACCTTCAATATTTATACAACAAAAATTACGTTGCATTTCGTTTTTCCAATTAATTAATATCTACAAAAATCTGTGCCCTGAAAAAAATGTCACTGCTAAACACAAAAAGTCCTTGAGAAACCATCAGCCAACGCAATTTACCAAATTACATTTGCTCTTCCAATAATATCCTCAATGACCCTAAAAATGTTTTATACAAATAATACCCATCAACTAATTAATAAACCCAATAAAGTAAATGTATATCAAAGAAAAAAAAATACATAAACCCCAAGCACCAGACACCTTCAGCACGTTCAATTATTTCAAGAGCCATTATAATCATCTCTCTTCATAATAATGGCTGCTTCTATAATAAAAATACACAACATAACCACAACAATTCATATTCTGGATTCATAAACGAAAATCAATTATAAATAATAATACTACAATTTTCGATATACTTGACTCGTATATAAAAATATATAAAATTCACATTTTTATATATTAAATAAATAATAATAAAAAAAATTAACAAATATTTATATTTAAACTTATCATGCTAGAGAAGAGATTCACACATACATATATAATTATATTATATGAAATATGTCCTTGATCAGGTTGAACTGAGTTGGATTTGAGTGAGTTGAGTATCCTGGACAAACAGAAAGGACTGCACGAGTAGCGTTTGCTGTGTCGTCCTTTCTCCGACTCCTTTAATTGCTTTTAAAATGCACACCCTTTATGTGTGTGTAGATATTTCATATAAATATAGGTGCAGAATAATAACACCAGCATCAATTAATTTAAACGAATTTAATTGGCATAAAAAGTGAAAAGGACTTTGAAATAAAATGCAAAAACAAAACAACGACGTACGGAGAAAAAAAAAACAAAACTCAAGCACTACTGTACTGCGAACTTCGAAACCATTGGAAACCTCTTTATTACCCACTCAGACAGATGGAAAACTGAATTAAGTACATTTCGTATATTATTATAGTCCTATACCCCCAGACATAAACATAGCACAGACGAATGGCTCTTTTGTATAATATTTGCATTTTTTCTTTTACAATTTACGGTCAAATAAAAATTTAAAACACTTTTTAAAAGCGAATTGGTGTGCATTTGTTTTTGTTAAAACATACAAAAAAAATAAAAGTTTTTACGTATGTTTCAGTTATGTATGAAAATGCAAAAGTTAAGCGCGTGCAATAATGGAATTACAAGAGTCAGACACCCGCAGTACACCAGACACTCTTGTTTTTCGTTGAGCTGCTGAACAAAAAAAATGTCCTTTTCAAGGCGAGAATATGACCACTGGCCAGCGATCATAATTATATTGTCATCATCCACCTTCACATTTTTTTTTTGGTTTAAATTGTACATCTGTTTGGTTTATTAGTTGTTCAACTTTTTTTTATCACGACTGTATGATGAAGTAACGTATGCAATGAATGCTTAACATCAAAGGTGGGTGAGATTCCACATTGGGCGCCAATTTAGTTGTTAAAATCACTTTGAATTCGTCTGTTTTGCAATGTTTTTACCGACTGTATGATGGTATGTTATGTTTTAATGCATTGTGGCACATAGTCCTCACATTGGGCGCCACTTTCATTATGACTTTTTTTTTGTCATTTGTCTGCCCTGCGCCTCATTACAAATTGGAAGCTTTTCTAGATTCATATATTTATATCTTGTATCATCATCCTTAGTTCGAAACAACTCGACATTTGTTTCGTATTTATGCCGTAATCTTTGAATTTCAGTAACTCATGTTAGGTAGGTAGAAATTGCGATCTCAAGGCAACCTAGCCTGAGATCCAATTAGCGCTGTAGTGCGCCGTTTTGATACCAAAAACTCGTTTGACCTGTGATTGAAAGGGACAGATTTATATAGAGAAGCTTCATAGCGATTATGTTAGACCCATTTTGTCGCATTGAGAAAAAAGATTAGGTCTCTATTTCTTCTCTTAGATAGCTCATCAAGTTCGTGAAAAAATGCTTTACCAAAGTATTTCATTCTGTCGTACCCGTGGCATGATGGTTAGTGCGTTGGACTGTCATGCAAGGGGTCTTGGGTTCAATCCCTGCCTGCGCCACCTTAATTTAAAAAAAAAATAATTTTCGCGGGTACTGCCTCTTGCGAGGAATTGACAAATCCTTCAAGAGTAATTCTTGTCATGAAAAAGTGCTTTCTCAAACTAGCCGTTCGGATTCGGCATAAAATTGTAGGTCCCCTCCATTCCTGACAACATTACTCGCACACAGGAATGGTTGAGAGTTGTAAGTCACTAGGCCCTGGTTCACAACGGACTGTTGCGCCACCCCATTTGATTTTTGAAAGTATTTCATTCTAGTGTTTGCCAAAGCAGGACATTTGCAGAGGAAATGGATTATGGTTTTACTTTCTCTTTGGTCACTAAAAAAACGTGTTGTAGAGAAAATATGTTATAGGAGATACCCAACTTCTGCGCATGAACTCCTTTAGGCCAATGTTCGGTACAAACCGCAACAATCCTGGCTATGTCTTGCCTTAGCCTGCACAGAAGATCGTTTGTACGGATTTTATTATAGGTGGGAAATATCTTCCTAGATATAATGCAGTTGGGTAAATTTCTCCACCTTCGGTTTGATTCAGTTTGGTAGACAAAAAAGATTTTACCCTTCATAGCACCAAGAGGAATGTTAACCAATTTCGCAAGTGAGCTATGAAGGGCCGATCCTTGTCTGGCTAGCTTGTCAGCCCGTTCATATCCCACCATACCACTATGGCCCGGACCCAGATCACGGTGACACCGAGGTTAATATTCAGGCTCGGAAGCTCATCGCGACATTGCTGGACCAATTTAGATGAGGATATGGCTGAGTTAATGGCTTTGTCAGCTGCCTGACTGTCTGTAAGGATAGCCACGTTTCGGTTTTGGTTTGGGTTTTGTTTAAGTATCTTACATGCCTCCCTTATTGCCAGTAGTTCAGCCTGAAAAAAGCTAACAAAGTCAGGAAGCCTAAAGGATTTAGCTACATTTAGGGACTCAGAAATGATCCCAGAACCAACTCCGCACTCCATCTTTGAGCCGTCACTAACGATGGCTGTGTCGAAACCTATTGACACGATGTCATTCTCCCAATCTTCTCTGGATGGGATAATAACCTAAAAACCCTTAATAAGGCTCAAAATAGTAGTGCAGTTGTCAGTGTCTACCGAGATAATATCTGAGGGAATCAATTTCGTTGTGTTGCTGTGACCATGAGGTTTTGACAACCAGCTGTTTGATTCCTTCAGCCTAATAGCGCTGCAGGAAACTATGTTTTTAATAAAAAGGTCGATTGGTAGAAGATCCAAAATAACATTTAAGGGGTCCGTTGGGCAAGTACGCATGGCCCCTGTGGTGCCCACGCATGCTGTTCTCTGAACCTTCTTTAGCTTATTAATGTTATAGGCTTTGCTAAGAACAGGCCACCACACAATCGAACCATATATGTTAAGATAGGGCGTACTAAGGCTGTGTACGTCCATAAAATTATCTTCGACTGAAGTCCCCACTTTTTGCCGAAAGTTTTGCTGCAGGCGTAGAAGGCCTTCCTAACCCGTACTTCAATATTTAGTTTCCAGTTTAGTTTAGGGTCGAGTATAACTCCCACTGGAAGACAATGATAGGATTTGACCGTTGAGTCGAGGGAGCGTGAAGGGCGGTTCTTTTGTTTTGGTGGTAAAGAGCAACAGTTCAGTTTTACTTTGGTTAACTCCTAGTCCACAACTCGTGGCCCAGCTGCTAACTTTCTTCAAAGCTGACTCAGTGATTTCACTAATCACAGAGGTGTACCTTCCTGACACCAATAGCACCAAATGATCCGCATAGGCTACCGCCTTCACTCCACATCTCTCTAATTTAACGGGAATTGTATTCTTGACCAGAAGCCATAGAAGAGGCGAAAGGACACCACCCTGGGATGTTCCCCTACTCACGTGTTTTGTTGCGATTGTATTGCTTAGAGAGGCTTGAATCTTCCTACCACTGAGCTTGGAAATAATCCATTCTCGAATGAAGTCTTCCCCTACTCACGTGTTTTGTTGCGATTGTATTGCTTAGAGAGGCTTGAATCTTCCTACCACTGAGCTTGGAAATAATCCATTCTCGAATGAAGTCTTCTACAATGAACTTAATGAGCGATTCTTCTGTAGATTTGGTAAGGATGTTGTTAAAAGCACCTTCTGTGTCTAGGAAGGTGGCAAGAGTAAATTCTTTATAATGGATTGTTTGTTCTACAGTACGCTTTACCTCATGGAGGGCAGTCTCCGTAGATTTGCCCTTAAGATAAGCATGCTGAAATCTTTCGAGAGGTCGTCCAACTAGGATTTCTCTAATCAAGAATGCGCTCCAAGGCTTTAAGCACAAAAGATGTTAAGCTTATTATTCTGAAATCCTTCGCGGATTCGTGACCTCACCTACCCACTTTCGGGATAAAAACTACTTTGACCTCAGTAACTCATACAAAGGAATAATAAATTACTCAAAAGAAAGATGACATGGATTTAAAGGAAAACATTTGATTTTGAAAACGTGCTAAGAATTTGTGCTAACTTTTTTTTATCTAAGACCCATCGTTAATATTTTCTAATCTCAGTTGTTTTTGTGTATATGTGGTTACCTATCTTAATTCTTTAAAACGTTGTGGAGTATACTTGTTTACTTACTAAGGTCCTCAGTGCTGTTAAGTCCGTTGGGGACTCCTTAAGGGGCATAAGGCCTTTACTACTCCTACGCTCCATCGTGTACGGTTTCTAGAGATCTGTTTCAGCTCCCTCCAACTCTTACCTAGTGACACTGATTCTGCCTTGACTGTTTTGCGCCATGTACTTCTCCGTCGTCAAGCCCTTCATCCTTGTTGTATAGGTTTCTGACTTGTCCTTCTATCAAGGGCTCTAAGGATATTCGGTTTGGCCAGAAAATCTTTAGGAAGTTGTGAAGATATCTATTCACGATGGTTTGCAGCTTCCTTGTAATGGCTGATGTAAACTTCTAGGTGCTCTCCCCATAAAACTACCTTTTTAAGCTTATAGAGTTATTAATCCAAATTTTCGACAGCATACTTAAAGCCGCTTTTGCTTTGCAGATGACGTCTTGTTCGGTTTCGCTTTCAATTGAGACGGTCGGGTTTCGTGATCATTTTTGTTTTGCCGGAATTAGTTTTCAGCCCCACTCTTGGTGTCATTTGATAAAGATCCTATAAGAAAGTAAGCACTGGAGTCTAATGACTGATTATAAGATCCCAATATGGAGGGAACCCCGCTGAAATGATCAGTTTAGACCATATCGAAAATGTGCAGATTCTACAAGAATACATAGAGAACAATGAAGACTTCATGGTACCCTGTCTACACTTCAAGACTTCAACAAAACCCTTAACACTATCTTCACTGACACTAAACAGGAATAAGTCGTCAATATCACCTTATTCAATATCACCAACTCGTATTCTGCAACAACAACCAAATCGAAGCTTGTAAATTACTGTCGCCAAGAACTTAAAGTTGATAGCTCACACCATAACATTAGAATCTGCTGAGTACCTGAGTACCAGGTCAAACCGATGTTCCTTGGATCTAAAGTAGGTGCGGATTCCGATCCTGCTGAATTTTGTATTCATGGGTATAGCTTGGTGCCTCTATTCTTTTCCCACCAGGGCCTCGCCAAATACATTAGGAATGATGTTGCTTATCAGCTCTTACCACAATATGGTCTTTGCACCAATTTCTTTTTTTATTATGTTTGTTTTAAATTCTCCGGAAATAAGCAAATCATTCCTTTAATAGAAGCCCAAATTTAGACAGAGTATCAACTTCTCGTGAATTTGATGCTTTGTCTGATTCCATCCAAAGAATTGTTTTGTCCTATCCTCGCACTGAAATCGTTGTTATGGGCGATTTCAATGTACACAATTCTTCATGGCTTCAACATTCAGGCCAGACAATACCCGATGGAGCGTGTGCAGAAATCTTCGCTGAGTTTAACCACCTAATCCAGCTGGTCAACGAGCCCACCCGAATATCGGACGTTGAAGGTCGAGCAGAAAACACTCTTAACTTGTTTCTTACCTCTGACCCTGATAAGTACACTGTTTGTGTTCTATCTTCTCTAGGCACATCTGACCATTGTGTTATTTCAGCAAATTTCTCGTGTCAAAACTGTCCAGATAAAGAAAGAGCTCCTAAGAAAAGCGTTTAGCAATACGAGAAAGCCAACTGGGACGATCTCAATAATTACTTCAGGATCTTTAACTGGTCACTTTGCTTCCTCGTTAGTGACGTTAACGCCAGCGCTGATATGATCACAAGTTTGATTCTCCTGGGAATGAGAACTTTTATCCCAAATAGGGTTAAAAGCATCAGACCTAAGGAAAACGCAAGGTTCGATGCGAGCTGTAAAGAGGTTATTAGGGCTAAAGACATAAGTTTCCGTTGTAATAAAGCCAACCATACTGAGGAAAGGCGGAAAAAGTTTAAACAAGCCAGGAAGACCTGCAACACCCATATTCGACGGACCAAATTTTAACGTTACCAAAAATTACGGCAAAAAATACTGCAATATCCCAAAGGCAATCAAATTTTTGGTCATTTGTAAAAATATGAGGAATTCTTCCTCGGTTCCTACGCTCATTGTGAATGACACTCCATTTGTTACATCTTTAAAGAAAACTCATCTCTTTGATAGGCAGTTCGCAGCCAATTCAAAGCTGCCAGTGAGTGTTATGACTCCGCCTGTACTTGATCGAGTTAATGATTCTATGGGTCAAATCTTTTTTCGCAGTCGTACGGTGGCAAGAGTCCTAAAAGATCTCTTATATAAATCTGCTGGTCCGGATGGTATCCCCGCTATTGTTCTGAAGAGGTATTCTTCATCGCTGGCAAAACCACTGCGTAAGCTTTTTCATCTGTCTTACTCCTCAGGTCTCTTTCCGAGAGGATGGAAAACTGCATTTATCCAGCCCATCTCCAATAAAGGCGAATCTTCCTAAACTTCTAATTACCGATCGATTGTACTACCGTCCCTTCTTTCCAAGGTCATGGAAACACTGATTAATTATCAGCTCAAGAAATATCTTGAAGATCGAGAGCTTCTTAATGACGGGCGGTACGGCTTTCGAAGCAATAGGTCCACTGGTGATCTTATGGTTCATCTCACCGAACAGTTTAACAAATCTTTACATAGTTTTGGTGAAAGTAAGATTATTGCACTAGATATTTCAAAAGCATTTTATAGGGTTTGGCACCAGCCTCTTTTATCGAAAATGCGTGCTTTCGGTTTGCATGAATCCCTGCTTCATTAGATTTGTAATTACCTTTCAAATCGTTTAAAAGAAGTAGTATTGGATGGATTCAAGTCTGAAAACTATAAAATAAATGCTGGTGTGCCCCAGGGCTCTGTTCTATCTCCAACACTCTTTCTCATTTTTATTAATGATCTCCTGCCTGGAACATCTAATCCAATACATTGTTTCGCTGACGATAGTACTCTTAGTTTTTCATATTCGTTTTCAGACTTACATCCCTCTTATCCGGATGTGGAATTGCAACGACATCATTGGTAACAGGATACTCCAAGAAACCAATTAAAGGTTGAAATGCTTTGAAA
The DNA here is from genome assembly GCF_945859685.1 of Eupeodes corollae. Taxonomy (NCBI): domain Eukaryota; kingdom Metazoa; phylum Arthropoda; class Insecta; order Diptera; family Syrphidae; genus Eupeodes; species Eupeodes corollae. Next base: position 301,339,860 of record NC_079147.1, on the reverse strand, counting down.
ACAGTGCCACGCCTCGGAAATTATGGACTTTACTACGGCTTTTAAGCGCAATACCAGTTCAAAACCTTTTGGGTTACAATAAAAAGAAGATGCGGCTTACTACCGATGATATGTGCGATTGTGCAAAGGATGCAGAAAAAAAGACACTCTTTAATTCTTAAGCAGACACTTCTTTAATAATTTTGAAGAACTTGAAGATTTTCCAAGAGCAGCTGATAAACAATGCGTAAAATCATGGGATTAATCACTCCTTTAGAGAATTCAGAGTGTCACAATGGATAACGCCATCAATAGCCAGTTCATAAACCTAACCGAACCTGCCTTGACTGTGCTTTTTTCCATGCTCAATTGAAATTCATATTTTTATTTGCAATTATGGCACAAATACACTCTTGACCATAAATAAAGAGCAAAACAGGTCGCACGTTGGGCGCCAATTACCATGCATATACATACAAACCTTTATATGCTATTTATCGATTTTTATGACCTAAAGTTTCTTGTATAATGACAGAGCGGACTGGAGTCAGGACAAACGACGTTGTTATTATCTTCACCACCTCTAGTTTTGGTGAAAGCTGAGTGTCTGCTTGGTTTATTACTTCTGCAAGCTATCCATTTCCCTTACAATTGGATGCGTACTCTCGTTCGAAGTCAAACTGATTTTTTTGGCGTGCATAATTTGGAGTAATAATTTCCGTAGAATTAAAAAGGAAAAAAAGTAAAAAAAAAAAAAACGGACCTTACATTGGGCGCCATTTTTGCAATGGAAAAGTCACTTTGTATCCGCTTTACGTCGTCATCGGTTGTTGGTCATTGGTCGTTGGTCGCTTGGGATTCTTTTTTTGTGTGCTTCTGCCGCTGCCGCTGCTGGTGGTGCTGTGTAATATTGTTATTGATGCTCTGTAAGTGAGATGTAATTAAATGCACGCGTGTATCGCATGGCCACAAAAACCGCTTTTTTATTTCCATATATAGCTGGTGCTCATTTACAAATGTGGTAATTTGCTCCAACACAAAAACGATAAAAAGTAATTTATAAAAAAGAAAAACATATAAATAAATAAATATAACAGCGAGATAATATGAAGAGGACTTTAATTACATTGAATGATAATTCTGACTGCACTCTGGCTGCTGCAATTGCTTTGGTGTCATTTTTTTTTTTAATTTTCCAAGCCATTTAAAAGTTGTATTTTTGTTACACCATAAAGGGATCGGTTTTTTGTCTGTCTCATTTTTGGTAATTGTCTCCTATATCCTACTGCAACTGTGAATTGTCCTGAGCGCAGTCTAAAGGGTTTATTTGGCTAAGCTGGAAATCCATTTAAGCAGCAATAAAGTAAATCGTTGGATTATGAAACGAATCGCTTGGATTAAGAGATATTTAATTAGGAAAAATAATTTAAATTACATTTTCATTGTTTGGTTTTTGGTCATTAAAGGTCTGTGGTAGGTGACCAAAGTTATGATTGGTTTAAAAAAGCCAAACTAATAAAGAACGGCTATGGATTTTTTGTTTTATTTAAATTATCAGAATTGTTTTTTAAAAAAAAGTAAAACAAATTTTTATGAAACATAAATAAGTCCAAAATAATATTTCCAGAAATCACGAAAGTCAAATATAAAATAATAATAATTCTGCGGACGATAAAAATATATTTGAATAATAAGTTTAAAAGACCACAGAATTCTTTTGAACTTTTTAAAATTTTAAACTTTAGTTGACCGCACGATACTGTTATATTTTTAAAGAATTACCTGTTTTAATTATAAAAATAAAAGATTAATATTTACAGTAGAGTAACCGGTTTTTTTTATGAAGATGTTGATCAAAACAAGAAAATTTTTATTAAAAATCATGGTTCTATTCGTATCGCACGTATGCAGCAGAAAGAATACGTCAATAAATAAAATTCACGTATTGGGAGTGATCTCAAGTGGATCTTGATACACAATGCTGGTCAAAACGTTATAGAAAATGGTAACCGCTATGAGCCATGAATACAGACTTTTTCGTTCAACAATTATATGAACATGATGTCCCGGAACCATGGTTTTAACAAGATGACAGGTGGCATGGTGCAACATGTCAAACATTTCGTGATACGATTGATATTTTTAGAATACGGAGCTGTAAATTGGTCTCCAAGACCGTGCGATTTAACGCAGCGGCACAGTGCGAGTAATAAGGAAGGAGTATACAACAGCACGCGGTAGGTTTCGAGACTGTCCACCATCTTTCTACTGACCACGGTCACTGATGCTTGATTTCGGTGACCGATGGTAACCGAAGCTTTTTCAGTGACTAGGCCGTTGCATGAGAAATTCTAAACACTTAGCAACATTTTTGGCGATGCAAACATGCCATCACTACACAACAAGTGGTTTGTAATACTGATACCTAACACTGAAAGCTGATCAATCGCTTCTATGCAATTACCACTCATGGATAGTGGCAATGGGGAGAGGGTTACGCTTTTTCGACAGTAGACAGCATTTAGTTTTTGAAGCATTTAATTCTACACTGTTTTTGATTTCCCATTGCCAAGATAAGAATTTAATGAGCTAATCATACACTCCCGACGACAGTCCACATCCGAAGGACAGGGATGCGAATCTAAAAACGAATATGAGAAGCTGAGGGTACTGTCATCAGCGACACAGTTTAGTGGTTTAGAAGTTTCAGATAAAAGATAATTTCTAAAAATAAGGAAGAGTGTCGGAAACAAAAAGTCTTTGAATTCACACCCACTGGAAAGCGCAGTAGGGGAAAACTGCGGATCAGGTGGTGCGCACAAGTGGAAATTGACCTCACACAACTCCGAGCGAACTGGAGACATCTAGCTATAGATGAGAAATTTTTGTTGGCAAGGCCCTAGTTCAAACCAGCAGCGTTTATTTTGTGTATATCAGATTTGAACCGGTCCAATAATACTTGAATTGATCGGTCCGAAAGATAAAAATTACTATCCCAACGAATAAGAGATTCATCGAAACCTCATGCACGAACTTTCGATAGGAGAGCTTGACGCTAAACTCTATCACATACCTTTGAAATATCAAGCGCAATAATCTTATTTTCTACTTCCAGTCATTAAGAAGCCTTTGTGCTTCAAGACATTTGTTTAATATCTAAGGGTGTCGATACCGGATTACAATCCTCCATGTTGAATCGGTTGAGAATATTCTTTAAGTATGTCCATTGGTCTATCCATAACTTTCCCTTTTCTCAATCGTGTGTTATTTGCATACCAAGCACAAATTTAGCTTCTCCAAAATATTTCATCTCGAATGATTTAGCCAAATTTGCTTCCATAATTCTTTTTTCATCTTTGTTATAAGTTAAAATCAGTATGTCGTCTACGTAAATAGCGACGAACGTGTTATATGTGCTCTTTGTCTTGTTATAAATACACGGTTCGGTTTTTGATTGTTTAAGTCCAATTTTCTTTAAAGTTTCATCCAATTTCTTATTCCTAACTATGCTAGCTTGTTTGAGACCGTACAGTGATTTCTTGAGTTTACATACTTTATTTTGAACATTATTAAAAATTATTCAGGGAGATTCATGTACATTTTTTCGTTAAGTTCACTTTGCAGGAAAGCAGCCACAACATCCATTTGATCGATATCCAAATCATATCGTACAGCCAAACTTAAAAGTACCCTTATGGACGTGTAACTTAAGATGGGAGAAAATATTTCTTGATAATCGATCCCTTGACGTTGCGAATACCCCTTTACGACCAATCTACCTTTATATTTTTCGACATTACCATTTTTTTTGTATCGAGTTTCTTTCGCTTTTCTTTTGGAATGTGAATAACTGCTTGACAACCGAAAACTTTAAGATGCTGCAGATTCACTCTTCTTCCACTCCAGATTTCTTCAGGTGTTTTTTCTTTTGTACCTTTGCAAGGTGTTCTGTTCGTTAAATAAACTGCCGTATTTGCAGCTTCAGCCCAAAAACGTTTGTGTAAACCAGACTCGATGAGAAGACAACGCGCTTTTTCTATTATGGTTCTATTCATTCTTTCTGCCCAACCGTTTTGTTGTGGAGAATATGGAACCGTTGTTTGATATTGAATGCCTGCATCTGCTAGAATCTTCTTCAATCAATATTCTGCACCTCTTTCGGAATCATAGCTTGTGTGGTTTCAATATTTGGATGTCCAACACGCTTGTGCCAAAGTTCAAAGTGTGAAGCTCCATTTTTTGTAACATATGCACTTTGGTTGGGCGGTCTGTTGAGTCGGAACATATCGTTCACCAAGCTTGCAGTTGCAACAACATTACCCCTTTGGTCTTTCACTAAACATCCCTTCTTGAAAAAAATCATTGAAAAAACCTTCTGAACAATTTTGAGACATATAAAAGATAAAAAAAAATCAACCTCACTTTCTTTTAATTTTCCAATAGATACATTCATATCGACTTTACCTATACCAAGGTACTTTCATTTTTGAATTATTTGCAACAATTACATGAGAGTTAAGATTTTTCATCTTACTTGAAAAGCATGCAATGTTTAAGCATATGTGAGCTGACGATCCCGAGTCAAAATACCATTCTTCTTTGTCAAGAGCCGTGACGGAAAAACATCCTAACATCGCATTCTTCTTTTCTTGATGGTTCTTATACTTTTTTGGACTCTTAGCAGCAATATGGCCAACATTTAGGACCCTTAAAGTTCTTATTCCCAAAGTTTTTCTTGTTCTTGCCAACAAAAGCAGTATCTTGACTTGCATCCAAATTATCGTCTTGAAGAAGTTTGGTTTTAATACTGTCTCCTGTAATAAGAATCCCAGAGCTTTGCATTCCCATTATCATTGGCTTGTATTTTTCGGGAAGACTAGCTAAAAGTATTGATCCTATCAATTCTTCATCTAGGTTAAAACCAACAAACCTGAGCTTATACGATGTATTTAAAGCATCGTTAACGTACGCATCTACGGTAGAGAAATCTTTCAATTCTTGAAAAATTTTCTGAAGAGAATCCCAAATATCCTTACCGCTTTTGCAATGTCTTATGTGAGGATAAATGGATCTTTCAACAAGCAATATAAGCTCCGATTTTGCGCTTAAGAGCTTAGTTGCATCCTTCCCCGTCTCCTACCATAAGAAACAGCCTTCCAAAGTCCTTTCATTTGGAAATAAGCTTCAACGGAAAATTTCCAGCCTTCGAAGTTTTCGCTTCCGCGAAGCTTTTCAATACTGAATTTATTTTCATACATCTTTTCTCAATACAAATTTCCTTATTATTTTGTATTTATATCGTGATAAGGCCCATAACCTGATGTTTTAAGATTCTGAACAGTAATAATATTTATTTTTAATACATCAAACTTAAAAAAATTAGTACAATTTGATAACGATAACATAAACTAAGTTTTTAAAAACAAATTACAAAATATCCCGTATCAATATAGAGAAAACCTTCTGGCGGAATATTGCCACTTAAACGTGTACTTTTATAGTTCTCATTGTTGGGGTAGTAAAGTAAGCCCCAAAAATTTAGATGTTAGTCGACAACCTCGCTCTCGCAATGTGACCCCTACCAAGCTTCAGCAAGAAACTAAATATTCTGTTTCTGTTGACTCTGTTGTATAGAACGTTTTTGGAATAGTAAAGTTTGTACTCTGGTGGTCTGTTTAGTCCAAGGCAACGTCGCAGACATTGTCTCTCAAACACCCGAATCTTATCCATTTGAGATGGGGCACGGTTGAACCATACCGGACACCCATAGGCAATCATCAGCAGGATAAGGGCCATGTAGCAAATCACCTTCACCATACTGTCAAGACAGCTGCTAAAAAACAACCGTTTTGTCACGGAAAAGGCTCCCCCAGCTCTGGCCAGAGCAGCACTCATATGTCTTTCGAAATACAAGTGCTGATCCAAGCTGATGCCAAGGTACCTTACTACACTTTAATTCTACAGTGGTTGTCGGTTTGGTAAAACGATCACTAGATTTTTCCAGTTCTTTCTCGTATCTCTTGAGGCTCCATACAGCGGAGTCTTGAACAGAATAGTTTCGCATTTCTGAAAGTTGACTTTCAACTTTCAGTCATCGCAATATTGCTGAATCTTGTCGAAGTCACCCTGCAAAAGTGTCTTGATAACCTCAATTTCTGGGGCCTTTCTGTACGCAATTAGGTCGTCGGCGTACGCTATTGCCTGAGTCAGACTTGCTATCAGATATACGGCTATAAATTTTATAGAATTTTGGATATCTTCATTAGACTACATTCAAGCCAATCTTGGAAGAAATCATATTTTATTTATGATGCCAGAACATATTTGGAATTATTGTAAATTTAATGCCTTTTAAAAAAAAATTATCTTTGTTTTATTCCATTTCTACGTCCTTAAAAAAAAACAACCTTTTAGTAATAAGGCCAAAACAAAGATGTAAAATGAGTTTTTGTGTGTTTGTTTTGAGTGACAATCTTTCAAAAATCTCAAATATTTTCGACCTCATTCGCTTAACCACTCGAAGTCCTGAAACCCGTCCTTGTGGCGAACTACACAAAAATGCAACGTATTACTTTTGAGTATTGTGTTTGATCCGTTTTGTTTGTCACGGTTTACTCATTTTGGTCTTATGAAATAAAAATTTCCTGCTTCTTTGTTGTCATTGTCGCCAAACTATATCCTTTCATTTTTAATGTTCACTCGCATATATCCTGCGGAATTTAATCTAAACATTTTGAAAACTTCTCAAACCAAACATACAAAAAAAAGATGTAGATGTTGAAACCCACAGCAAACCTTAAGTTGTCCAGAAGGCGAAAAAGAAATCTGTGATTTTCTTATGTTATTAACTCTCTTTCTCTCTTTCTCTCTGCCTCTGCCTCTTCTTTTTCTTTTTCTCCTTGTTCTTGTTAGTTATTCTCCCCTGGTGCTGGCTGTGAAGATGACGACAACGCTTTAAGGATTTCTGCATGGTGTAGTTGTCCTTGCTTGCATGGTTTTCTAACAGAACAAGCACAAGTCTCAACTTTCATCCGATTAAGTTTTTGAATATTTTTCTTTTGGTTTTCTCTGAAGAGATCCTCCAGCCTCGTTCCCCTCACATAAAACTGAATATGGAACCGATTTTCTAGAAGAAATTTTCTTCAAAAGGATTTCATATCCTCGACCAAACCCAAGGAGTTTGTTCAGCAGGCTCCACAACGACTCAATCTTTGACAGATGTTTACACCGCCACCATTACCCACATCTGGGGCCGAGGAGCAAGTACCGATAAATGAGAACCGAGGACGACCCGTTGCCACTGCATGCCATCCAGGCAACACCACCCGTCGTTCGTCGCCCTCTGCCTGCTGCCCGCAGCCCACTGCCCTCCCGCTTCAACCAACATCCGGTGAACAAGTTCTAGTCTTGCTTAGTGGTCAGTTGGTGGTCGGCTTCCGTTCTTCCGGAATAGTTTTAGCTTCCTCACTCATCCTCTCTCTCCTACTTAACTCCCCTTTCTATACTACGTCTTCTTTAAAATGTGTTTTCCTTGGCTTTCCGTTAACAAATAGTTGGTTAGGGTGGGTAGATTGCTGAACGAAGCGCAAAGGGGTTAAAATATGGACCTTCTCATCCTTTATGTTGTGGTTTGTGAATTGCGGTCCGAGGTTCTACTGTTTTTTTTTGTTTTTGGCTTCGTTCTTTCCTGTTTTGTCTGCTTAAAAGGAGTTTTAGTCTTTGGTCTTTTTTACGATTGAAATTAATTGTTTGGCTTTGTCCTTCGGATTTTTCGTCCTCGCTTGGTTGGTGTCGTTCTTATGTCCATCGTCATCGTCCTCGTCGACGTCGTCGTCGTCGTAAAACCAAAAATGTCCTTGCCGATGTTATTGTGATGCCAGCCTGGAGGCGTGTTTTTCAAGAGAGAGTGCAGAAAGGAAGGATGATTATGTGATGAGAGTGGCCGTAAGCCTTTCATCTGGAGGCCTTTTTTTTGGTTAAACCAACACAAAACTCTGATGGCCAAAGCCTTTGTGTTTAGTCTGATTAAATGACACGATGTTTGTATGACCATCATTGCATAGGGTCGGTCCGTCAGAGGGCTAGGATGCTCGTATGTGTGTCTCAGGGTGTTTGTGCTTCGACAGAAAAACTTACAGATTTAATGGACATTTTTAATCCGAGAATAATTCTTAGCAGTTTTATCTTAGCACTTCTCCTTCCCTTTGAGGTGACAGACAAGCTGAAACTGCCAAGTTGCAACAAGATACGGAAACGGATATAGATGAACTCTTTTAAGTCAAGTCGAAAAACCCCTCGTTACATGTGGTTCTTTCAAAGAGAGGGTGAATAGAAGGAGAAGGGAATCAAAACAAAAAGCATAGATAAGGGGGTTAAATCAGACAGGATATACAAGAGTATTATGACACATTAAGATATTTAAGAATTAATGAGATTTGTTTGATAAGATAAGGACTAAGCTAAAGCTGCGCTGCTCCACCTTATCCAGCTTCACAGAGGATATGCCAACAAGGACTCTTTTTTTTAATCCCGTAAATGTATTGATTAAAAGTCTTTCGTTTAAATAGGATAAAATATTGTTAAGCTCCCCCTGATGCTATAGTTTCTTCATAAAAACAAAACACTAAAACTTGTCCTACTTTAATACATAAAACGTCTTCAAGTTCTCCCCCTGCTTTAGCTATGTCATTTTTCTTATTCCTGAAAGACTTGAGCGTAAAAATCATCTTGTAAGGGTTGGAAGTTGCCTTTCGGCTCATCTGTCTCATATGTGGATGTGATTTAAATTTGTTATTTTTTGTTTGAAAAATTATTCCAGAAATTCGTAGTAAGTGGTTGGAGGTCGCGCATCATAAAGGACACTCAAATTTGTATAGGGTGTCCTTATATCCTTTCAAAAAAATATGTAAGACGCACATTTCCATTTTTAAGCTAAAATTTAGTCATATAACAGTGGGAGGAAAAAAACGGCGAATGAAAACTGAGACCAAAGTGGAAAAGTTTTACGACATTTTTTTCTTTTTATTTATTTTATGAGGGATACATTGCGTGTCAAAGGATCGAAACAAGGATAAAAGATTGTTATAATGTGGAAGCAGCAAAAAAAAAACATCGTCAAACCGGGTGCCGTTGGTGGCGCGGACTTTTTCAAATTTATTTCAAAACCTTTCTTTTTGACATTTTGTTTGTTCCTTAAACGTAGGTATATGATGATGGTGTATACATCTTACGTATGTCCTGCGGCAGTTGAAGAACTTTTTGCAAAATTTGACGAAAAATCTAAAAGTCAGATGCGTTCGAATTATTTTCGTTTTGATGTGTGTGTTGGTGGCGGTGGGTGGGGTTGGGTGTGTTTTGGTGTTATAGCCAATATCCATATTATTTTCCGGGCTCTTCTTCTAGGATACGCACTGGCACGGAAAGTTACGTCCTCCCATTCCATGACGATGCCATGCCCAGCCCATCCACATGTCTGAGAGACAGAGGGGGGCGGGGGTGAAGGGGATGGGGAGACAGCAATCTTGTTTGAGTAGTTTGCAAGGATACCAAATTTTATTGCTAGCAACCATGTGGCATGTGTGCTATTGTGGTATCGTGTATTCGATTCTGACACTCATCCTGACTCCTGCTCTTACTCCCCCTTCTATATTCCGATTCCGACTATGCTGACTGACTCTGGAACTGTTCTGATGTTGTGTATTTATGTTGTGCTGTTTGCTGTGTGTCAGGAGAGGACATCGATTTGAAATCTGTGACTCAATTGAATTATCCTTCTGGGTAAGTGTGGCGGATGTCAGACGGACCGGGCATCAGGCGGTAGTAGGAGCCGAGTCCAATAGGAGTTTCAAATCGGGGAGAGAGAAGGTTGGTTATCTTCCGGTTCTTCGTACATATAGTTTCAAATATTTTATTGCGGGTGTAAATTATGTGAAAATATCTGTGAATATTTCAAAACCGGCCAAAAGAGAAGAAAAGGGTGTGGTGATGTGCTCTATGCTTGGTTCTGTAGTATAGAAACGAACGACGTGTATGGGTATCAGTGTTGGAGATTTCCGCATGCATGCACATTCCGACAAAAAGGATATAAATTCGAGAAGCAATTGAAGAAGGAAATATTCGTATTTTGTAAAGTTATGATGGTGTATTTCATTTCCTATATTTCAGCAAAAATTGAGAGAATGATGTTTTCCAACAACTAAACTCGTACAGTATAACTTACCAATGACTATATAGGAATATAGGAACGTTGGTACACATAGTAGGAAGGTTTCGAGAGTTATGATGGAGGAGTTAAAGTAGGTTTGTTGTTTTTTTTCTCATTTCTACTCTTCGTTCCATATTATAAACTATATATTATGTTTTTTGTACAGCTACATATATGCTGTATAGAAGAAATAGGTACGTATTCATCAAGGATACTTGTCGAAAGAGCTAGAGAGTAGCATTAAATCCTAGAATTTTCAACTTGAGTGGCAGAAGAATAAATAACTATACTTCCTATAGTTAGTAGTAGTTTTAGAAATAATATGAGCACATATACAAAAAGTATGATATCCTTCAAAATTGACGATGTTGAAATAAAAATATTATTTGGAATTTTTTCTTGTATACCTAAGTATGAACATAATTGAAAGTTATTATGTTAGTTGTTGAATTGGAATTAAAGAAATCATAAAATAGTTTACAACATATGTATCTATCTTAAATGCATCCATGAGTACATTATATACTAGTATTTAAATAACAGACATTTTAAGCTTGCCACTTACGAGTTAAAAAAAGAGGGAATCCGACGATAACAGAAAATGTTTCCATTACTTACCAATACTTCAAAATACGATCAAAAGATTTTTAATAGGAGGAACGTTGGAGCTCTTCTTAATATAGTTAAATGTTAAATGTATCATATATCTTTGGTCTTGACTAAGAAGATTTAAATGTGATTTGTTCTAGAACTCTTAGTTATTACTTTCGAACAAAGTCTGAAACACCCCTAATTTTCTTAAAACTCTTAAATTGAATCAAGCCGGTCTTCCTATTCAAAAGTGAAACAAAATGAATGAATAAACAATAATTTGTCAAACAGTGAACACGGCCACTGAAGTTGTTAGATAAATTTCAATACCTCCAATATTTAAAGCTAAGCAAAAAAGGGAATTATGTCATCCAGGGTATGTCACCCAAAGCATTTTTTTTTAATTAACTGGCAGTTGTTTCCTACTTGAAGCTTTGACAAAAAGTCAGTAACGTAACTTTACACCGAACTTTCTAAAAAAGTTGGGAAATATTGAGAACTTATTTGCGAAGTGAGTGCCATATAGCAAAAAACTGCGTTTTTGGTCGAATTGAACTAACCTCCACTCATGCTCTCAGAAAAACTTATATATATCTAAATATCATAAGCGTAGATATGGTAATGAAAGAAGAACAAAAAAACAGCCAAATTATTATGAACAACGAAAACAGTAAAAGCCCAAAGATTGATCCTAGAGGAACACCAGTATGAAGAGTAAGGAACGAAAACTATTTACCATTACAAGTTACGATTTGCATACGATTGGTCAAATATGAATAAATACGGTTTTTAATTGTGTTAGAGAAGTTAAAATAGGCAGAGTCACAGAGAAGATTAGAATTCACGAAATTAAATGCCTTTGAAAAGTCAAGTAAGGTAGATACAGTCGGTGGTAAATTTTGTTTCTAAGTTGTTTGTCTTTAACATATTTTTTTTTATTGGTCACTTATCAGTTTCAAAAGCCTTGTATAAAAAGGAAAAGGTCTCTACTCCTTTTCTTTCCTTTTTTCGGAATAGGAATAATTTTTGACACCTTGCAACTTAACCCCATAAAAACTAGTGTAGGGGCATGAAATCACACGATCTTTCTCAAACGTTAAATAAACAAACTTGCCTCTCATATGGTTTATTAGCACTGTCTTGTTGAAACGTACTGTTAGCAAGTCAAGCTCTACGTCGAGAAATTTCAAAATTTTCAGTTCAACAAATGGGACCCTTTACAATAACTTCCTATCGGAAGTTAATAAAGCATGCGAGTAACAACATGGGACTTAGCTAGTTATTTTACTCGTATATTTGGAGACTCATACCTTCAATTTAAGAACAGATTTGAAAACTTGACTATAATTCTTGTGTAACGGGTTATCCATTTTGCAGTTTCAAAAGTTTACAGCTGGAATTCGAAACCTGTCAAACTAAGTTGTTAAACTTATTTTTTTTCAGTTGAAAGTCTGATATTTAGGAAAATGATTAAAGATATTGTTAGGCCTATACATCACCGTTTTGAATGTACCATTGAAAATATCGAAAATGTAACATTAAGCCTTGCTGAAGACCTGAATGTGTCGATTCCTCGTCGTAACCCTTTGCATAACAGTCCAACGCACAAACTATCAAGTTACGGGTAAAAATCCGATCCATTATGCTCCCCAGAAAAGGGGAAAGATCAATTTTTTGAGAACATTTTGGAATATCTTAAGGTGGCAATGATGTGACGTTACAAAAGTTGCCTTTCCTCTTTGGCATTCTCATATAAAGTGGAAGGGTGTTCAAAATCTAGTACAATTATACAAAAAAAAAGTAAAACAAAATCTAATACTTTTCCTTGCTTGTCACTTTTGACATGTTCATAGTTTTTGCTTCCTTCTTATCTATCGATCTTTTGTAAAAGTATCACGCATTACCTCGATCTTAATCTTGTTAAATAAAAGTAATCTTTAAATATTATCAAAAGAGTATCATTTGAATTAAAATTAACATTATTGGTCCTTCGAAACGGATTGTTCTTACCGCGAAATAATTATTTATATAATTTTTTTTGAGAAAAAAGTGCAGTCCATAACCACAAACTAAATGTCTAATGCAACACAGTTGTCAGCCATTTTAGAACAGCAGTATGAGTTATTCGACACTATTAAAGAATCGCTCGATAAATTGGGTTACAACCCAACAACCCAAAGAATAGAGTCTCGTAAAAATGCTCTCTGCGAAAATTGGACTTTATTCAAAGAAAGTCACCAAAGTGCCACATCCATCAAAGCATCACTGAAAGTTGAAACACGACAAAAATTCGAAGAGGAGAATTATTTTAAAAACAAAATGTATCGTAGCTGCGAAGAAAATTATCTAGATGCCATCGAACACATGTCTACGTTGAAAGATAAGTTATCAGAAGTTCCAAATCTAGATGGGAAAGCTCTTGATGCTACGTCTGCCAAACCGCAGATTTTGGCAAATAACCACCAGCTACCAAAACTACCTCTGCCAGTTTTCAACGGCGAATTCTCTGAGTGGCCTTCATTTAAAGACTCCTTTATGGCAATCATCGGAGCTGATCCGTCGCTTACCTGTGTCACAAAGCTTCAATTTTTAAAAGGATGTTTCATAGGTAAGGCGGCATCACGTCTACATGGTGTATCAGTTACGGCATCAAACTTCCAAATCGCTTGGGATGACATGATCTCTTATTATGATACTAAAAGACTACATGTCGACGCAGCAGTTCAAGCTATTATTTCAGCCAAAGCTGTTAACGAGGAATCTTCTTCTAAATTGGAGACCTTGTTTAACGACATTAATAAAGCTTTGGGGTCGCTTGAAGGTCTTGGTCGTGATGTGAACCAGTGGAATGATGTACTTACACATATCGTTTCTCGTAAACTAGATGGTGCTTCTATTAAGGAATGGGAAAAGTCACTAGGACCTTCAACCGAGCCACCCACATGGGCGGCACTGAAAGAATTTATTTTAACCCAAATTCGATCACTTGAAGCCTTTGAACGCGCTACTTCATCGCAAAACAAATCCCAATCATCCAGCTCAAGGCAACAAGTTAAGGCGAAAGCGCATCATGCAGCTGCGCAGCAAACAAAACAGGTATGTTTTAATTGTCAAGGCGAGCACTATATCTCTTCTTGTCCAGGTTTCTTATCAAAGGCTCTAGCAAATCGCTTAGAGCTTATTAAACAATTAAAACTATGCTTCAACGGAGATGCCAAAAATGTGGACGACGTCACCATACAACCATACATCAGGAAAATACATTTATCAATTCAACTGTGGCATCTAATGAAGCTATTCCAAGCAACAGCATTAATTGTGTATCTGACGTTTCTAGTGTCACCTGTACAACCAAGCTTCCCAGATCAACAACGCTTCTCGCCACTGCATTAGTGAAAGTAGTATCCAGTTTTGGAGAGTCATATCTTGTCCGAGCTTTCCTTGACCAGGGCTCAGAAGTTAACCTTGTATCAGAATACCTCATAAACCTTCTACAGCTACCTCGATCGTACACATCTTTATCTATAGTTGGTATTGGAGGTGATTCCTCCTCATCTCATCAATCAAAGGGCATGGTAACTATTAATCTGAAATCTTGCATAAGCGAATTCACTTGCAGTTTTAACGCATATATCTTATCAAAACTTACCAACCTTTTACCATCGGCTGTGTCCAAACATTCTGGCTGGGCACATTTGCAAAACATTGATCTAGCGGATCCGGAATATCACCAACCTGGTCGTGTAGACCTCATTCTCGGAGTAGAGATGTATGGACAAGTCCTGCAAAATGGACTTATCAAAGGACCTGAAGGAGCACCAATAGCACAACGTACATCTCTGGGGTGGATTATTCAGGGTCATGAACGTCAATAGCCCCATCAGAAGCAAAATCGTTTCATTGCTGTACAGATGATCACCTAGATGACTTGGTGCAAAAGTTTTGGATGCAAGAAGAATCTTTTAAATCTTCTGTCGATACACTTACTCCAGAAGAAGAAGAATGCGAGCATATATTCCAATCCACACATTCTCGTAATGCCGTAGGGCGATTTATTGTACGTCTTCCTTTCAAATCCGTTCCAGCATCGTTCGGACATATGCTACGAGTACCGACACAAACTCAAAACAATGATCAGATGTTATTAACCTCATCATGGTGTTCTTCGCAGTTGCAGCTCAACGACCAAATTAAGAGTCGTTTTTAACGGATCTCTGAAAACAGATAAGGGAAAATCTCTTAACGGTTTCCTACACGAAGGTAAAAAACTGCATCAGTTAGCCGAGGACGAAAGCTATCGATTTGCAGACGTCAAAGATGTTATAAAAAAAAATACTTACGTAGATGATGTATACGATGGAGCAGCTACAGTACAAGAAGGTAAGAATTGAATTTCTCAAATTACTCATCTCTTTGAAGCAGGTGGATTTCAATTGCAAAAATGGGCAGCCAATAACAAAAATTTAATCTCAAATGTTCCGGAGCAAAATCGAGCAACCACCCCATTGCTTTTCATAGAAGACAGTCCTGTTCACCGAACACTGGGATTGAACTGGCAGCCTACATTGGATCGATTTATTTTCATCCCAGTACATCAGCAGGAACCAGCACTATATACAAAACGCACAGTGCTATCTAGAGCAGCTCAACTTTTCGATCCCTTGGGTTGGCTTTCTCCTATCGTGGTTAGGGCCAAGTTGTTTATACAAGAACTCTGGCTTGCAGGCTTTGAATGGGATCAACCAATATCCAAATCATTTGAAAGTCGATGGAAAAGTTACATCAACCAGCTCAGTGATCTCTCCATGATATCTGTGCCCCGATGGCTTGGAATAACTCCTTGTTCCTTATCAATCGAACTGCATGGGTTTTCCGATGCCTCACAACTTGCTCCTGGAGAAGTCGTTTATATTCGTGTGGTAAAAGAAAATGAAACGAATATTACAATCTTATCATCAAAAACAAAAGTAGCTCCAACTAAGCGCTCTGAAAAGTCTTTAAAACGACCAAGATCTGTTCGAGTCACAATTCCGCGGCTGGAATTGACTGCAGCGTTAATGCTTACGAAACTAGTGAAGCACGTAGTCTATGTTCTTGATTTACATGCAGCTCCCATCCACCTCTGGACTGACTCCAGTATTGCGCTTTATTGGATTCAAGGTGAGCCATCGAGATGGAAAGATTTTGTCCGAAACCGAGTCACCCAAATCCAAGAGATATTGCCGAAAGCAAATTGGCATCACATTTCAGGTGAGCACAACCCTGCAGACCTCCCATCTAGAGGAGTTTCACCACGCCAGTTAGCTGAAAGCGATCTTTGGTGGAAAGGTCCACGGTGGCTTCAGCTTACTTCAGATAAGTGGCCTAACCTAATCCCAGCTCCAGATTCTAACGTAGATCATGAAGAACGTCATACACTAGTAGCTACAACAATTCAATTTAAAAATAGACAAACATGGGATCTTCTCCTACGGTATTCATCTTTGTCGAGACTTTTGCGAATCACTGCATGGTGCAAACGTGCTATTTTACGAAATAAAATCCGAGTCTTATTGCGAAAAGCCACTAATAAATCAACTCCAAGTTCATTCACGTCTGGGGAAATTGAAAATGCAAAATTAACCCTTAGTACATCAACTAATGAATGCCCTTTAACACCATTAGAGATTGAAACAGCAAAATCATTTTGGATACGCAAAATACAACTTTTATATTTTAAAACTGAAATTAATCAACTTTCTATTTTAGAACCTGTTACACGCAATAGCCCTCTTCATTGTCTTACGCCATTTCTTGACTCACAAATAGTTCTGCGAATTGGTGGGCGGCTTCGGAATGCACAAATAGACCCAGACATGAAACATCCTATCATATTACCGAAAGATTCAACCTTCACCAAGCTTGTTTTGGACCATACTCATCAAGCAACTCTTCATGGCGGTGTGCAGTTGATGCTTGCAACATTGCGAAGAACATACTGGATTCTTGGAGGACGTATTTACGTGCGCTCATTTGTACATAAATGTGTCGTGTGTGCTCGTCATCGAGCCGCAACTTCAAAGCAACTCATGGGTCAACTTCCTTTCAATCGTACCATTCCTTCTCGTCCATTCTTACATTCCGGTGTGGATTATGCCGGGCCCTTTATTTTAAAAACTTGGAAAGGAAGAGCTGCAAAAACCTATAAGGGTTATCTAATCGTACTTGTTTGTTTCTCATCGTCAGCTGTTCATCTGGAAATAGCGACAGACTATTCATCGGAAGGTTTTCTAGCAGCCTACAAAAGGTTTGTAGGTCGTCGATGTATTTGTGCTTCTTTAACAAGCGATTGCGGTACAAATTTAACAGGCGCTGACGCCGAACTAAGAAAACTTTTTAGGGCTGCTTCCAAGGAAAGCGAACATATAATAAATGTACTAGCTAATGATGGAACTAAATGGCAGTTTAATCCTCCAGCGGCACCTCATTTTGGCGGAAAATGGGAAGCGGGTGTCAAGTCCGCAAAATTCCATATCAAGCGAACAATTGGTGAGTCTCGTTTAACATATGAAGAATTTTCTACCTTATTAGTACAGATAGAAGCAGTCCTAAATTCTCGACCAATTTGTCCACTTTCTGATGACTCTGAAGACCTCGAAGCATTAACCCCAGGTCATTTCATTATTGGACATGCAATCAGTACCGTACCAGAACCCTCATTACTCCATGTTCCAGAATCAAGGCTGTCACGTTATCAACATTTAAGACAAATGTTAGAACGATTTTGGCAGAGGTGGTCAATCCAATATCTACAGCGTCTTCAAGAATTTGCAAAATGGCATGAAGCTATGCCATCTCTGAAAGTAGGAACACTTGTTTTACTCTTAGACGAGCGGTATCCTCCAACAAAATGGCCACTTGCCCGAGTAATCGAAACTCATCCAGGGTTGGATGGACTCGTAAGAGTCGTCACCATCAAGACTCAATCATCAACATTGAAGCGACCCGTTGTCAAGCTTTGTCCCTTACCAGTCTACACAGAAGATCAATCAGAGGTTCAACGTTCTGATGGAGACTTTGAGGTGGGCGGAATGTTCAAAATCTAGTACAATTATACAAAAAAAAAAGTAAAACAAAATCTAATACTTTTCCTTGCTTGTCACTTTTGACATGTTCATAGTTATTGCTTCCTTCTTATCTATCAATCTTTTGTAAAAGTATCAAGCATTACCTCGATCTTAATCTTGTTAAATAAAAGTAATCTTTAAATATTATCAAAAGAGTATCATTTGAATTAAAATTAACAAAGGGACATTCCTCCTTCTATTCGTCATTAAATTTTCTAAATAAGTCGGATGAACTTATGCCCATCCTATTCAAGTCTGGACCCAATGACCTATGACCTGTTTGGATACCAATCAATAAGGGCAATTGAAGACTATCTAGTTCAAAAGGTATTTCGTTTTACCTTTGGAAATATTGTGCCATAGATTTCTCGAAACCCTGCAAGTTTCAAGAGCACCTGTTGTATGCAATTTACATGAAACGTTGGTGGATTAGTTCAATTATACTCTATGTAGTGGTTTGTAAATTATGAAATCATATTGTTTAGATTAAACATTGATCCGTTTTTTGACAATTTATCAGACTTTTAATTTCTATCAATGTAACAATGACCCGAGACCCAATGGAAGGTAACCATGTTGTCCTTGGTCCCTACAGCATTATCTTATTAGTTTTAACTAATAATCGGTGGATACAGCCTTGATTGCTTCTTGACCGTGGATACCTATTTCTATGTTTTTATTTTTTTAAAACGATAGTACTTATGCTTGAAAAACAGACTGTTTGTCTGTCGATGATCTTTCTAGGGTAGGCTTTCCCTGTTTTTCATCCAGTCTTTCTTAGCGGTTTTTTTGTTAGAGCTTCTGGGTTAAAACTATGCAAGGCTTCAAATAGTCAGTTTAAGTGTCCATGTCAATAATACCCGTGGAGTTATGGTTAGTGTGTCATGCCACATGTCTTCGGTTTTTTTTAATGGGTACTGGCTTTTAGGAAAAATTGATACAAGCTCCAAGACTAATTCTTGTCACGAAATGTTCTTTCTCAATTTATCCGTTAGAATTCAGCAATCCTGATATGACTATATAGCGCTCTGGAATGGTTGAGATTTGAAAGTAACAATGACCAAGCTCTCAATGGCCTCAATTTAATTTATTCAATAACATTTGCATGGAATATTTTTTGAATGACGGAAAGAATCCGTCGAAAATCAAAAATCGATTCTTTCAAAAATTGTCACTATAAAAAGTTGTTTTTTATGTGTCTAACGTCAAACTTAACATACCGTTTTAATTTGTTTAAAGATATTCATTGAGATGGCTTTGGTCAAAACAAATTTATTTTCAACGAAACCATCAAAATGGCATAGCTCCAACACCCCCTAAAGCATAAAAATAGCCTTTCCACCCTATTAAACCTAGATTCCGAAAAAATGACAATAAAAAATAATTTTACAACCTTCATTTTTCCCCAAAAGCTGCTTAAAGTTCAATTTGTTTATTTATTTATTTGTTTGTTTGTGTATTTTTGTTTTCTTTTCTATTTTGTTCAGAATTCTTTTTGCTTAATAATTTTCAAATTAAGACAACAAAATACAAATTATTTTATTCCTAACCATGAGCCATCATCAAAGCCTTCGTCATCGTTTGAGAGCCAAGTCAGTAGTAAACACGAAAAGACGAAAAAACGAGTAAGTGGTTGGTTGAATTGAACCAAGAGCAACCAACCGTTCTTTCTTCTAGCCATCAAAGCCAAGCCAAGCCAAACAAAACTCTTTAGCATACAAATTACCTGTCATAAAACTAGATGGTGCTAACGGTTGCAAATAAAAAGCCAACTAGATACTTCAAGGGGTGTCGCGGCGGCGGCGGCGTCGTGTGCTGTGGAGAAAAAAATCATAAAACTTAATAAAAAAAATTGCAAAACATAATCAAATGAATATCTCGTTTGAAAATTTTGTGAATCACCAACGGTCCAATGACCGAACCAAACCGTACCAAAACCCTATACGTATAGGACGATGAGTGGCTATACAATACAGCCTCTTGACCCCTCGAGCTCTCTCGACTTCCGACTCTCGAGAAATAAACGACAAGTGAGGATATTGTAGTAGGTATATCATGAGTGAACACAGTCCCGTTTAGTCATTCGGCACTTGCCACTTGCTACTTGCCACTTTTTGGCACTTCTGGGACGAGTTTGTTTTTATTTTTCACAATTTTTCAACACCACAGGGGAGAGCTCTGCAGCTATTCACATCATCACGGCAATCATCGAATGATTCTCCAGCCCACTCCCAGGTGGCTCTAAAGTATTCACTTGCGAGTTATTACTTTCGCCTACGAGAGATCGCATACAACGCAGCCATACCTTCTCTCACAAAAACACACCTACTAAATTATACGAAATCCTTTTTTTCTAGCAGGATATGTTCCTACGTGAAAAAAAAATTATTTCAAAATCCAAGCTCGAGCGACCTTCGCTAGAAGTTATGCAATCCCAGCGGGAGGGCTTAGGTGCACTACCTTTTCGCCACTACCGCTAGACACGCCGCCACGCCGATATCTATAGCGATACCTTTATACCAAACTTGTCGACTGAACTAACGCAACGCAACGTAACGAACGAACGGTCTGTGGCGCGGCGGTAACGCGGTAACTCGGTAGTCGGTACTCGTGTTTTTGCGGCACGTTTACGTGCGTTCGAGAGCTTGTTAGCAAATGTTATGAAGCCCTAGAGGCCTGATGGCGATGGGGGGTTGTTCAAAATATATGTAAGAGAGGTATTTATTTTAATTCACACATAAATAAAATTGGGGTTAATGCGTGAGGCGCGTGGAATTAAGCTTTCACCTGATAAAACGGGCTATAACTGCAGGCTCAAAATGTTAAAGCCCGGCGATATAGTCTGATGACGAGGGATGGGAAAGGGAAGGCACAGGGTTTGAAGAGGATGCTTTTATTTCACTGTTGATGCTGTTGTTGTTGTTGTTGTTGTTCTCAGTTATGTTATGATGACGCGAGGACGCTGCAAGGACGACGACGTTGAAACGCCACCATACCGCCGCGCCGCTGAATTTGTTATTCAATTTTGCATTAATTTATTGTTTGAGATTTTAGTTGAACATTTTTTATATTTTTGTGTGCAGCTGGTTTGGACGTTAATAGTAATGCGATCAAGCGTGTAGGCGCGGATTGTTCAAAATGTTCATGGAAATTTTTTATGCAAATAATATGCGCGCATATAAGTCACATCCAGGGGAATTTTATTGGCAGGAGTGTGGATGTGTCTGTGTCTATGTTTGTGTATGTTTTGGGTGATGATGCTTTTGTAAGGATTTTCATACCTATATATATATGTATGCTTGGAAATTTTACCAGGGATTTACAAAAATTAATTTAAATCGGGGATTTGGTTTGGTATTTCGTATCTCTCTAAATGAATGATATTGCTTTGATTGCATAAATTTGAAATTAAAGTCGGTGCAATTGAGGTGAGGCCCTAAGCCAATTATATTGTTATTATTTTAAATAATTCCCAGTTAAGTATTTATTATTTACAATTATATTTCGTAGCTTATTTTTTGAGTATATAGGAATAGATGGTACAGGTACTTCAGATATGTTGGTACCTATGCCTAATCAGTAATCAATTTAGAAGCTTTTGACGTCATATATTTAAAATTAAGGCTTTAATATCCATCACTTTTAATTTTAAGATCAATTTCAGGCTGGTTCACTCTGGTAAGTGTTTCTTTTTTTAAATATGTTAAAATAATTTGCTTAACTTTAAATTTAATTTTTAGAAGCGACAAAACTTTTAAAATCGGAAATCAGACTTTATTAAACAATCCTTATTAAAAGGCCTTTTTGTCCAATAAGAAAAAAGTGCGACATTTCTCGAAGTTTTAAGGCCACTAAAAATCAAATGCCTTTTTTAGAGAACGATCAGAACTTTATAAAATATTAGAAATATCGCCTTTAGAAGTGCTTCCAAAAATCTCTTAGTGTGTATCACAGAAATTAAAAACAACAAGTGGAAATTTCGGACTACCGAATACTGATATCGACAAAATTATATTTGATTTTTCGTTTTATTGGGCTATATCCATAATTTCATTGCATTAAATAAAATAATGAACTGGGCATTGAAAGTTAAAGAATTATTTAGCTGCTAAAACATATAAAAATAATTTGTTCGTATTACAAAAAGGGATAGGAAATTTTTCAATTTTTTTGGAAAAATTCAATTCCATTCAAGTTTTCTACTAAAAAACCAAATATGTTGAGGTTGACTAAAGTCCTTAAAGTTTTGTACTTATTTTATTATACACACAATATTAAAATTTTAAATTTCATAAAAATATTCAACCGACAATTTGTGTTCAGTAAATAAAACTCAAGTTAAATACCTAAAGGTTGGTTAGATACAATTTTTTTTTTAAATATTATAACCCCCGTATTTACTCCATTGAATTCAAAACTATCGTATTGCGTTAATGGATATGACTCCCATTATATTTTTAATTATTTATTTTTCATATATGAAACAAAATTTGTATTTAACTTCTTTAAACTTTGTTTGCTAAAAATACTACTTTTAACTTAGGACTGTACCAAGAACATAAAATGAATCGGAAATTCAGACAACGCAGCACAAATTCATCAACTTTTGACCAATGGACGATCCATTTGGGGTCATATGTGCCATAAAGCTTATACAGTTAAGTTGTAAGATTAAGATGCTAGAGGCTTGAATTAAATTAAATATTATACATGATACCAAACAATTATATTTGGAAAAAAATAATATAAATAAAAAAACTGAAAAAATGTATCACCTCGAAAATTTTACGAATAAAGAATGCCTTCATCACTAAAACAATTTTGTGCAATGAAAAATAACGTTTTAAATATCAGGTACAATTTTGAGAAAAATCGCACTGACAGTTTTGTTTATAAGAAATAAAAACGTAAAATAAACATTACTCAAAGTTGGTAAATATTGAATTCCGACTAAAATATGTTTTCAAAAAATTGAAATATTGACATTGGCTTGAACTACTTTTGCGTTAAAAAAAATATTGTTGTCAATATTCAGTAAAATTTGGAGAAAAATCAAATTGATTAACAAAAGTTTGGTAAAAATTAATTTTCGATTCAAATATCTTTTCAAAAAATTGAGATTATGGCTTCCATCTATCTATTTCGAAAAGGGGTAATTTTGTTAAGGACAAAGTTATGGGACCACCTTGCACTAATCGTTGTAAGTTGGCATGCTCAACAAAATTTGACGAAAACTTAAGAACGGAACTTTTCAATAAATATTGGAGTCCCGGTTCTTTTTAACGTCAACGTGATTTTTTAAACTCTTGCATTGAACCATTGCAGTGCAAATACCGTCGCATATCTGTATCTAAGGAAACGCCAAGGAAACAAAACTGTGCCTTTTTCTTAATGAATAATGAAAACAAAGTTCGAGTGTGTAAACAATTTTTGACCAGCACATTTTCAGTGTCAGAAAGAGTTGTTCGAAAAGTTATTGAGAACAAGGCATCAGGTGAAATGGGCAAAGAAGATCAACGCGGAAAGCATTCCAATCATCCGAAAACTGACAGCGAAATACTTGATTCAATAAGGGCCCACATAAACTCCATTCCACGAATCGAAAGTCACTATTTGAGGGCTGAGACTTCAAGAGAGTTTATAGACGGTGGGCTGTTTATTGCTGAAATGTATAGGCATTATAAAACGGATCGAACTTCTCTCCAAAAAAAACGTTGCGAGTTATGATATTCAATAATGAGTTTAATATTGGATTCTTTGCACCAAAAAAGGATCAGTGCGACATATGCAAAGCCTTTAAAAATTCAACAGGAGAGGAAAAGGAGCAGTTAGAAGGCTCTTGCAAGCTACACCAGGAGGAAAAGAAATTAAGTCGGAATGAAAAGACCAAAGACAAAGAAAACACATCCGACTTAGTAGTAGCCACGTACGACTAGTTCCTAGTTCTAGTTCCTGTTGGACAATCATCTGCTTTTTTTTTATAAATCAAGACTAAACTGTTATAATTTAACCGTAAGTAAAATAAGTAATACCTGCAAAATTTAACTCTTAACATTTCAATGATGCTCAAATGTCTTTGATTTTCACTTTGCAGATATCGGAGATGAAAAATGATCACACTGTGTGTTATTTCTGGCACGAGGTATTAGGGAACAGAGGTTTAGACGAGGTAGGATCTTGCGTGCTTATGTTTCTTCAAGAGTCATCGGTCAATCGTCCAGGTGCAGACGCAGACGCAGCAGACGTTGTGTTTTACACCAAAAACTGTGGTGGTCAGCAGAAGAATAGGTGAAACAATTACATACTTAAACTTCCTACGAATAGTAAAATTTTTACGAGATTTTGATTTTAGGTTCATAATGGTATGGAATGTATTCGTATGCAGTAGAAAATTTCTCAATAAAGTCCATAACACATAAATTTCTTATTCGAAGTCACACACATATTGAAGGTGATGCCGTTCATAGTGTTATTGAAAGGTCACTGAAGAAAGCCAAAAAATCGGTACCAATATACGTGCCCGACCAATATGTGTCGATCATAAGAACAGCTAAAAAAAAGGAAATTCTTTCATAGTAAAGGAATTGAACTATAAGGACTTTTACGATTTAAAGTTGCTTTCTGAGGAAATGTGTTTTAAAATTTCCAAAAACATTAACGGCGACCCCATTAAAATATCAGAAATTAAGCTTTTACGCTTTGAAAAAGGCAGTAATACAGACTTTTACAAAACAAATTATAGTGCAATAACTTGGCAACAAATTCTGTTTAGGTCGATAAACCTTCGCTCTTCTGCCGCAAAGGAGTTGCAGGATATACAATTAAAGCCCGCATACACATCAAAAATGCCATTGGCACCAAGAAAGAAAGCAGATTTATTGAGTTTACTAAAAAGTAACATCATTCCATGTTACTATGAGCCTTTTTTTACTAGCATTTTTTAAGTTTATTTATTACAAATCACTATTCTGTTTATTTGTACTAAAATTATTATTAACACCCCTAGAAGCAGACAATTTTTTAATTAAAACCATTTTCAAAATATTAAATCGTGTTTTCCGAAGAAACGACTTTTTTGCACTTACGTCATTGTACCACCGGAGGTGCGATATCACACTACTCAGCATATAAATGTACAGATTAGAGAACACAGCACCTTGAGCGACTAGACTATGTAAGGTGATAACAAAACAAGACAAGACAGAAGGACAGAATAGGAAGAACAACAGACAGAAAGAACACATGACAACAGCATTCGGTAGGTTTCGAGTCGGTCCTCCATCTGTCTACTAACCGCGCTCACTGATGCTTGATTTCGGTGATCGATGTGAACCGAAGCTTTATCAATGACTAGGCCGTTGCCAGGAAAGTCAAACATAAATAATTTCTTTACTCCAGTTTCAGAAATAAAATCAAAATGGAAACACATTAAAGACGGAATACCACAAGGATTCAGTTTTGGACCATTTCTTTACACTGATTTTGATTCTAATAAATAGTGTAAAATAAAGATATTTATACTGTCGACTGTAGGTATGTCAAGGCTGTAGTAGATTTTGAGAATTTATTTGAACGGTTAAATCATTTATACATCTAAAGACCACTTAGTGCGAGAGCTAAAAATGAGGATTGTTAGTGTTTTTGAAATTCTATAATTAGTAATTTTTCATGATGGGATACTTTGTGCATAGGACTTTCATGCCAGAGGTCTTCAATTCAATTTTTATCCGTGTCCCGTGAGCTTTGATTATCAATGTTAAGCAAGTCAGTCGGTGAAAGTTCAAAAGGAAATTAATCGTTTTATAAATTGATTATAAAATATTAATTCATTGAATCAGTAATTTAGAATTAATTTTTAATTGACTTTTTAATAAAAAGGGCCTCTATATTGTTAATATATATTACAAACTTACTGTATGTCTAAACTTCTCCTAGCCTTTGGGCTTTTTTCCCTTTTCGAATGTGCAAAAATTGGAGTAAGGCGGTTTCAAATCTGTAACATGTCATAGTTTTGTATATTTGTACAGATTTAAGATTTGATTGATCTACTATGGTGTCGTTAAGCTCAATTGAAAAAAGGAATACAAAAAAATCTACAGGTGAATCCAGTTTTTCAATAAACTTCGGTAACTACGTTATTCCAGTAAATTTAAAATTTTCCCCGTCAAAGGAGTCTAAATGTTGCTTTACCCATTTAATTTTAGCAGGCTTTGCTTTCTTCGATTTTGGGTTCGTCATCGGAACAATCGCTATCTGTCTTCGGGATTACCACTGAACTTCTTCGATGTTTACTCTGAGGTACATATTCAACACCAGAATCCCAAGGCTAGATCGATTTTTTTCAAAATTTGATCGAATGTTGAAAACAATATTTCTTATAAAACAAGCTATTCTCGATGAATTAGTCCATATTCGATTTTTGACAAGCATAAATCAAAACATTATTACAAATGGAATCTTCAGGTAAATAAAAGCGTTAGTAGTTCAAGAACAATTTGAAGATGAACTGTAATAAAAGAAGATCTAAACATATACAAATTATTATAACCATAATAAATCTTTATTTAGGTTTAAGAAAAAGTTTTACATAGTTTTTTTTTATATATATTATATTATGTTTTACATAAAAACCCATATACAGGTCATCATGCACTTAGTTCATTTTCAATCAAAAATTAAGAGCCCATATAGGGTTTATTATGCATTAAAGGCTAAATAATAAATGATTATTATTATTCGTGGAATTTAGCCAGAAAGTACCTCTTATCATTGTAGCATAAGAACACGTTACATTTACTGCATTTGGTGTAGGTTTAAGTTGACAGATCTTGCATTTTTGTAGTTTTTTTTGCCATTCAGGCATGTGGTCAACTTTGTCAGTTCTCACTGAGATCAATGGATAGTCCTGCTTTCTAAATATGTTGAAAGCATATGAACTGGCTTGTTATCAGACCAAGTGACAGCACTTATCCGAACCCCTTCTACGACAACATTCTTAAGTTCTTTTTCGTACGTCAGTACGTCCGTACGTCTTTACGTTCGCGACGTTTTTTCGTCTTCCAAAGCTCAAGAACCAGAAAAGATATTGACTTCAAATAAATTTTGTTATACAGATAATAAGACAGAAAGATGCAGAAAGGGCTCTCAAGAAATAGCAGTTTGAAAAAAAGGTGAACATTTTAGTTAACCCTAAATATCTTACGAACCAAAAACGCTAGAGACTTGGATAAAATTGTATATAATAAATTGTAACGTAATATCAAAGAAATATATTTAAAAATAAAAACATTTAACGGTTTTTTTATAAATCAAAAAAACTGAAAAAAAAATAGGTCACCCCCAAAATTTGACGAAACTATGATTTCATCTTCAAAACAATTTTTTGCAACGAAAAAAATGTTTTTGACATCTGATAAAATTTTGAGAAAAATCGAATTGACATTTTTTTTTATAAAAAAAATAAAAATCTAAAAAAAACATGACTCAAAGTTGGTAAAATTGAATATCGATTCAAATATCTTTTTAAAAACTTGAAATGCAGGCTTCAAGCTTATTTTAAACGGTGATTTTTTAAGAGCTTGAGAACTTTTAAAAAAAAAAAAACGCATAAAATCTCATCGAAGATAATTTCATTTAAATGTTGACCGCGGCTGCGTCTTAGGTGGTCCATTCGGAAAGTCCAATTTTGGGTAACTTTTTCGAGCATTTCGGCCGGAATAGCCCGAATTTCTTCGGAAATGTTGTCTTCCAAAGCTGGAATAGTTGCTGGCTTATTTGTGTAGACTTTAGACTTGACGTAGCCCCACAAAAAATAGTCTAAAGGCGTCAAATCGCATGATCTTGGTGGCCAACTTACCGGTCCATTCCTTGAGATGAATTGTTCTCCGAAGTTTTCCCTCAAAATGGCCATAGAATCGCGAGCTGTGTGCCATGTAGCGCCATCTTGTTGAAACCACATGTCAACCAAGTTCAGTTCTTCCATTTTTGGCAACAAAAAGTTTGTTAGCATTGAACGATAGCGATCGCCATTCACCGTAACGTTGCGTCCAACAGCATCTTTGAAAAAATACGGTCCAATGATTCCACCAGCGTACAAACCACACCAAACAGTGCATTTTTCGGGATGCATGGGCAGTTCTTGAACGGCTTCTGGTTGCTCTTCACTCCAAATGCGGCAATTTTGCTTATTTACGTAGCCATTCAACCAGAAATGAGCCTCATCGCTGAACAAAATTTGTCGATAAAAAAGCGCAAAACACATTTCGAACCGAACACTGATTTTGTTAATAAAATTCAATGATTTGCAAGCGTTGCTCGTTAGTAAGTCTATTCATGATGAAATGTCAAAGCATACTGAGCATCTATCTCTTTGACACCATGTCTGAAATCCCGCGCGATCTGTCAAATACTAATGCATGAAAATCCTAACCTCAAAAAATCACCCTTTATCTTATAAGAAATACTGTTTTCAACAGCCTGAAAAATGTTGGGAAAAATCGAATTGACAATTTTCTTACAAAAAATAAAAACCTAAAAAAAATTAATAAAAGTTGGTAAAAAATGATTTTCGACTCAAATATCTTTTCAAAAATTTGAGATAATAGCTTCTAACTAATTTTTACTTATAAAAATATTGTTTTCAACATTAGGATAAGTTTTGAGAAAAATCGAACTGACAGTTTTTTTTACAAAAAATTGTATAAGATGTCAAAAACATTATTCTTCGTTGCAAAAAATGGTTTCGGAGATGAAATCATATTTTAGTCGTAAAATTTTGGAGGTGACAAATTTTTTTTTCAGTTGTTTTGATTTATAAAAAAAACCGTTAAATGGATTTTTTTTTCAAAAAATATATTTCTTTGATATTACGTTACAATATATTATATAAAGTTTAATTCAAGTCTCTAGCGTTTTTGGTTGGTAAGATATTTAGGGTTAACCAAAATTTTCACCTTTTTTCAAACTGATATGGTAAGAAACCACCCACGTAATTTTCTTGAGAGCCGTTTCTGCAACTTTTTGCCTTTTTATCTGTATAACAAAATTTATTTGATGTCGACATCTCTTCTGGTTCTTGAGCTATGGACTACGAAAAGAACGTCGTGAACGTAAGAACGTACGGGCGTACGAACATTCGAACCTACATACACACGCACGCACAAATATCTTTCTAAAAATCTTTTATTTTGACTCTAGGGGCCTTGAAACGCCGAAAAATTTCAAAATTTTCAATTTGACAAATCGGACCCATTACAATAACTTCCTATGGGAAGTTAATAAATTATGTTGAATTTGGTTAACCATATATGAGTCTGTATGCGGTAGACAAATCGACAGATGGGGTGGGAAGTTATCAGCCACACTGCATCCCAGCTCCTTTTTTTTAAAAACAAATTTGATTAGCTTTAGAAAGGTTACAGTGATCTAACTTCAAAAGATGACATGATTTGATGTAGAGCTTTTAAAGGGGAAAAATTCTGTCATAAATTATTTCAGCAAAACTTTCAAAAGGGAAAACAAATTCCCGATTTTGAAACATTTTTTTTTATTGGTGTTCTGCTTGTATTAGTATCAGCTATATAGCCTATAGCCTTATTCAGTAAATGGAATCTCACACAAATTGGACAAGTAGTTGCTGATATTATTTAGTTCAAACAAGCAAACAAGCAAACAAACAAACAAACAAACAAAGTTCAGCTTGATAATATTCTTACAGATGATGTGCAAGAAATTCATATGAGAATAAAGTCAAGGTATTTTACTGTTTTACTTTCAAATACAATTCTATGACAATTTTAAAATATAATTTCTATTCCTAATAACTGTTGCATCTTTACCTAAGCCATAGAAATTCCTTTTCAAGATCTCAACTCAAAATATCTATTAAATTCTGATCCAACTCAATTTTTTTCAAATGCCTTTGCCGCATCATAAAAATGCTATTCTATTATTTTAATGTCCTTGATGCCTTTTAAGTATAATAAACAATAAACTTCCCTTAATATTATGTACGTGTATAGTAAATATATAAACCCAGCCAAAGAAAATATAAAATGTAGCTATTTTTCCATGGAAAATTCACAAATAAAAACAGCAACAACGAAAAGAACATCGAAGACGCATAAAAATTTAATGCAAACGAGCTTCAGTATACTTTGAAAAAAGAATCAAAAAAATAAAGAAAAAAGAATAAAAGATTGAAATAAAGAAGAAGAAAAAAAACTTCTTTTAAACTTATCCCGTTTTAACGGTATATGGAAATCACAAAGAAGGTTTAGCGAGAGATAGCAGTTTTTTCTTCGTCTTCTTGGTATTTTCCTCGGCTCCGGAAAAAAAGTTGTAATTGAAACTTTTCGACAAACGCCCATGGTGGTTCGTTGCTTACGCTTATAGATGTCCTATTTCTATGCCACACCAATCCACCCTCCACCTATCCCACGCCCCCTTTTGACAAGCCCAAGGGGGCAATATTGTCTTCGGAATTTTATGGGTCATCTCACAAAACAACATACATTTTGTAAATAATTTTTTGTTTTGAGGTCATTGCAGAATGGGAAAACTTACTTTCTCGCGGGTCATTTAATTTGAAACCAGGTGGCGCTGCGCGCAGTTGATGCTTTGACAGGACTCATTCAGCCACTTAGCGCTTGGGATCAAAAGAAACTCAAACTAGAACTCAAAACTGATGAAACTGCTCATACAAAACCTAAACCACTATGTTCGAGGAAGGATATTCGAAAACTTTTAACCTTAGTCAACAAAAATAAAATTAACAAAAACAAAAATGGAAATAAAGGATGAGAGATAAAAAAAGTCCCATGTAGCGAGAAATTTTTATTACGAGTGTTTCTAACTTTTCTTTATGACAAGCGGGGGCGTTAAAACTGCTTCCCACAGCAACAGTTCGTTCTAACTCCAGTCTATTTTTATTTTTGAATTGAAGGTATGTACATAGTGCGATGTTGGAGTGAGTGTGGGTGTGTGTGTGTATTTTTTAGAGAGATTATAATGTAGAATGGAAATATCCTGGCGTAGATTGCATTTTGGTTTCCTTCCAGCAGCTGATGTTGGCTTATATACATTTTTTTTAGTCCTGGATGTCTATATTCGTATATGGTGCTCTCTGGGCTGGTTGTAGAATGTGTATAGATGTAGAATCCTTGAACAATTTATTAAGGAAACTCATTCGAATAGCAGAAGAAATGCAATTTGCATAATATGAAAACCGTTATTGGCATGATTATTGGCGCAATTCAACGGATATGGGACGTCTTTTATTTTATATTCCTTCTCCTCTCTCTCTCTCGTTTGGTTAAGTTTGAAGTCCCAACTGCAAGTATGCGAGTTTTAATTAAGTCGCAACTTATATTTAACAAAAAAAAACGAGAAAAATGAAACCAAGGAAGAGAAATGTAATTTCTTTTGCATAAATAAGGATATTTTGCATATACGATACGTACGATATAGTGAAGCGTACAAGGAAAAGGGATATAATTGAATAAATGGGAATGAGGAAGAATTTTTATTGCCAAGCGTATAAAAAGTGAAATTAACATAATATAAACGACCAGCGAAATAGTGTTATTAAAGTTGTGCTCTAACGTCCTCGTCGCCGTTTGTTGTTCACCATTCACCATTCGACGACGTCACAGTCACTCGTTTGGTTTAAGTCTTCGACAATGACTGTGACTTTGATTACTACGACGACGACGACGACGTAGACGTCATATCGTTTGAAAGGCAGCTAGCTAAACACGATATTGGCAAAAAGAGGTCCTGTTTTGCAATGAAAGGATCAAATTGAAAGTTTGAACGACTTGATTGTTGGTTTGGTCGGATGGAATATCGTTCATCCGCGAAAAGCATAACGATAAAAAGAAAGTGGTATGTTGTTGGGTTAGGTTTAGTTTTTTTTTTTTTTTAAGTAGAGCTATACCTCTCAACCCATTTAAGTCTGCTTTAGGTGCGTGACCGCAAATGAGTCTTATTAGTTCCGTTTATTTTTGTAGGTATGTTGTTATGGAAGTTTTATTTTAACTAGTATGATCCTGGAAAGTTTTATGAGGAAAATGCAAATATATAAAAAGAAGGACTTCCAATTAATTTATTTTAAGTGGTCCCATTGAAGCCAAATATGTTCCGTTTTATAGGCTTTTGAGTTTAAGAACTATAAACACTATAAGTTTATATTTCTATGTTCGTAAAACTGAATTTGGAATAAAGACGGTTAAGTAGGTTAGATTAGTTGAATTCTTACAGTTTTATTGTGAGATTCTGTATTGGATTTTTGAAAGGCTTAGTTTGATTTTTATTTAATTCAGTTTAAGTCTCAATTGAGTAAGAGCCACTATAAAAATATATAATCTTAAGTTTAAAACTACCTCTCAAACTTGTTTGGTGTTCAAACAAAATAGGGTTTGCTCCAAGACTAAAATCAAGTCTTGTCAAAGTGACAGAATGCTAAAACATCAATTATTTGTAATCTCGTCTTGTTAAAATCGTTCCATAGGTTGAGGGTAAGATAATTTTATTTTATTAATTTTGTTTAAATATTAATTTCGGTAGCTTCATTCTATAGATTTAATTTAACTCATAAACTAAGGAACTTTTTTCTAACCACTCCTTAACAATTCTCACTGCGATCCCAAAATTCTTGAAGAGTTCAGTAGAAACCTGGACCATCAGCCAGTGACCGGCTCTTCTAGCAACAAGGTGTGCTAGGTTTGGTCCACATACTGGCTCAACAAATCTGAAAAGGCATGAAGATGATACCCATGCCCAAAAATGTGTGTAGTAAAGTCATGCCAACTTTAACTTAGTATGGCGAAGGGGCCCATCATAAAGTGTTAACGATATAAAATCACTCTAATAACATTTTAATTACTTTTATTCTAATTAAAGGCTTGGCTATAGGCTTTCTTCAACACGGCAGGGAATAGTTTTTTCTCAACCAAAATCGAGCACGTGTTAGGAATCGTTAATGCGAGGAATTTCACACGATTTTCCAGAGAGTCTTTGCTGGAATGGTTTGACGAATAAGAGCTGAACTCATTCACTGAGCTACTGGGTGAAGGCTTCACCTCGTTAACGAGATCGCATGCGATGAACAATTACTGTCTTGTCGGTTGCACACCTTAGCCTTATGGACTGAGGAAGTTGCGGGACCGGGACAGACCGTTCACCACGCATAATATCAGAGAGGATTGCGTGAGGGCAAGTAGACGGAAGGATCAAGCTCGATATGATAATGGCTCTTTCTTTTTGGATTGCGTCCGAACCGACAAGACAGTTGGAAAACCGTGAAAAGCAATTTTTTTTAAAGAATTAAGTAACCAAATTTGTTTGAAAGCTTGTTTTTTGTTTTGTGTTGTGGAGCGAAAATTGAGGAAAAACTACGATAGCTGTTGTGGGAATTTCAAGTTGAAAGCTTAGTATAGTTTTTTAGAATATTGTTGTTTTATTTTATTTATCTTCCTTTTTCTTCGTGTGAAAATTTGTACTTTTGACCTTCGCATCAAAAGTTTGTTAACCCGGTACTACGGGAAGTGTTTTTGTCGAAAATTTTCTAGAATTGATTTTTTTCAATCGGTTGTGTTTTACCAAAGATTGTTTAATAATTTTCGTACTTTATTTTTGTATTCATTTTTATTGAGATTTGACCTTCTGTCCATTTCAAAATCTCAAATTGTAATTTTGTTGACATAAAAGATCCTGGTTTTCAATTCCGGCTTTGGCCAAGGTTTTCCAGGCAATCAATAATTTTAATTTCTCATGTGGAAAATAAAAGCACTGTTTCATTTGTTAACTTTCTTTGAAGACTAATTTTTCAACTTTTGGTTTTGGTAAACTTCCATAAAAACTTTCCTGGCCCCACTATAATCAATACAACTTGTTGAAATACTTCGTATTTCGATATCACTTTGATTTCAATTTATTGATCATTTCGATCAATAAAATAATCACCTAATCAACCCCCCCCCTCAGTAGCACAGTAGCAATTTGATTTCGTTTAATTTAAAACTAATTAAAAAAAGAATTAAAGTCGCATTCCGTCTTTGAAAATATTGGATCCGGAAATCCAATATTGTTTAAAGATATTGTAAATATATTCAGACCGTCGGGTCGGGTCGGTCCAGTGGTAGAATGCAACAAACTTATTATCGAAGAATGTTATATTGACTTTCCCGTAGTCAAATTAGATTTCGGTTTTCAACAAAAATTGTCATATTGACCACCAAATTGTTAAAAAAAACTCGGATCCAAAAATTGAATTCTTTCAAGTTTTGACTTGTTAATTTCCCATAGTATAGGTATTTATTGTAATCACTCCAATTTATCGAAATGAAAATGTTGATATTTCTCAACATTTCAAAGTCTCTACAATCTAAGTTTATGATTTGTAGAGAGTTGTCTGTTCGTGCTATGTGTTCTTCTGTATGTGAAGCTTTTTTCGTTGTCGATATCTCAAGAACCATTAAAATTTGTTATAAGTATAAAAATGCAGAAAAAGTTTTTAAGTTTTCAAAAACTTTGGTTAACTCAAAATATCTCACGATATTTATTAAGTGATACTAAACTAATCAAATTCTGAAAAAAAAACAAGTAACTTTTTTTTTTTAATCAAAAAAACTAAAACAAATAATTCTCACTCCGAATATTTTACGATTTTTGAGTAAAATTTCTGAAAAAATCGAATTGACAGGTTTTTTAAAAGAAATAAAAACCTAAGAAAACATAACTAAAAGTTGGTAAATATTGATTTCCGAGTCAAATATCTTTTAAAAATATTAGAAATATTGGCTTTAAACTAATTTCAACTCCCAAAAAATATTGTTTTATACATTTAGTCAATTTCTTGAAAGAATCAAAAAGTCAGTTCTTGTCATAAAAAATTACAATCTACAAAAAATAGTACGCAAAATTAGAAAATTAAAGTTCGATTTTCGATATCTTGGAAATAATAAAGGTATTGACTTCAAAATGATATTTTGCTGTGCTAAATTTTATAAGAACAATCCAATCCAATAAAACCTTTCAAGAAATACTATTAAAATTGGTAGAAATTGGTTTTCGAATAAAAAAATCGTTAGCAGAATATTGTTGGTAATTTTACGTCTTCTAGCATAACAATTTAAATATGATTTCTGGAATATGTATTCTCCTCGGATGTAGTCTTACTTAAGGTCGAATTTTTTAAAGAATTTTGTCTGCATTTGTCCCCGAATACTGGCAATACCGCAGCGAATGTTGTAATTCAAGGGTTGAATCGTTTCGTGCTTATCGGTGGATAAGCGACTTCTAACATCCTCAAAGAAAATATCTTCGCCTGTCCGAATTAGTGACATTAAACTATTTGAATGCATCCATTAAGCCATGAGCTTTGAGACTTACTCTGTGCCGTCTTGTTGTGGATACAACAGTTCCTGCACACCAAAAATGTTCAATTGATGAACTATATCGTGGCTCTATAGCGGTTGGCCGCGTTGACTATAACACTTTGGGCCACATCGTATTTAAAGAAGTACGGACTAATTATTCCAGCAGCACATAAATCATAAAAAAACACCTTAAAATTGATTTTTTACTTTAATATGTTAAGAACAAGTAAAAATATTGACTTGAATTTTATTTCATCTTTTAAGAAAAATTATTTTTAATATCGGATATATGTATATAAGTATTTCAGAATTAGAAAACAAATTTTTACAACTTTTTTGCTTACTTAATTGTTTTAATGCCTGGAATATCTCAATAGAAAACACCTAACCTATAAATTTTGTTTTTTAAATATATACTTATTAAAATACCTTGAGTAACAATTTAGCATATTATAATAAATATTAATCATATGCAAATTTTTAAGGGCACCAATTTAAAGTTTTGAGTGTGTTTTTTTACATTTAAATTTCAAACAGTTTGAGGATTTTCGTTTGATAACGAAACATACCTGAAATATAAATAAAACATTTTGAATTTTTAAAATTGTTAGTAAAAAATGTTAGCAAAATTCTTACCTACAACGTATGTACCGTACCTCACTTCTTGTACCTATCATTTGGTTATCGAATATCGCAACAAATTCCCATAGCAATATGTTACTTCCTGTCGACATTAAAAAACCATTCATATGGAAGCTATAATTTATTATGACTTCCGATGACCTCACAACATACCTGAAATACATTCTACCAGCACATATAGATGGCGGTATATCCATATGCCCACACGTACTTGCGCATATACTAATGTTGTCAATTGATCACATTTCACATTCCGACAAAAAAAATAACTTTTTTTTTAAAAAACCGTAGAAAACAACATATTACAGTCAGTTTTATTGCATTAAAAATGCATTCAAATAGCAATAAATTTAACCAACCCCATTTTAAGGATAACAACCAACAACCAACAAAAAAAAGTATTTACCTTCCCCTAACACAGCTACCTATCGCTATAGCCCCGCCCCCAGAGCCCAGAGTCGTTCGTATAGCTCGTTTTCGAAACATTGTACTCGTACACTCGTTCGCATTCCAAAAACGACATAAGCATCGCATTAAATCAACTGTCCGAAAATTAACGACCAAATAAATGGCAACAAATATATAATTTAACCTGAAAACCTTTTTAATGGTGTTAGCGAAAAATGATAAATCAGTTGTCATAAACACGAGCAGAGCAAAGGCAGGTAGATACTCAAACTTACTCCCGGGTCCACTTCCACTTCCAGTTCCAGAGTCTAAAAAAGTTCAAGTTGTGAACTGCCCGCCGCGGTGGTCGTTGCGTTTGGTTCTATAATAACAACAGCAACACCATTTCAAATGCAATTTAACCCGAGTTATGAAATCATGAAAACGTCACATTAAAAAAAGGACATCAACATCATTGTTCAAAAATGTACGTTAATACAAAAATAAAAACAAGCCCTAAACCCGCAAAAACCCATTCGAAAAACTCACATTCACATGAAAATAAACGTTAATTGCTCGAAAATTACCCAAAAAACTTAGAGCGGCACGTGGCAAATGGACTTAACCCGTGGTAGCGGCAACGGTCCTGGTGCTGGTGGTGGAGGTGTTGGGAAATGATAGACGCCTCTTTATATGGAATAACGATTATGGCGGTGGGTTGCTTTGGTGGGAAAGACTTTATATAGGTTAGGTTTTTCCACTGTATTGTTGATGGCGTATTTCGAAAACGATGAGTTGGTTTTAATGTTTTAGCATTAAAATAGACACAAAATGATGCTTAAATGACACTGTTAATGGGAATTTGTGTGTCCGCGATTGCTAGTTTATGGATATATCACTGTGGTATGTCACAGTCATGCTTAATTATATTCTGAAAAGCGGGTTCGTTCTGATGTCAGTTTTTAATGAAAAATCCAAACACAAAACAGTTATTTGATAATAAAAAAACAAAACCAAAAACAACGAAATTAGTAAACGCTTTTTTATTTAGATGTTTGAAATAATCGATTAATTATTAAACCACATTTTGAATTGGTACTCTTTTCGATAAGTTATATGATAACTGCACTATTTCAATTGAAAGTGTTCTATTTTCAAAAACCAAAGAAAGAGTTTATTTTTAATTATAAAAAGTAAAAGAATAGGGTTTTTGAATAAGACCAGGTAGATGTTGTGTGTAGATGTCATGACATGACGTTTGATGTGAGGCACGTATCGCCATTCTGCGGGAGCCAGATGTCGTCTAGGTCCATATAGTTCAATTTGAGCCATAAGAAATAAGTTATCACCGTTATTTAGCGCACGCTGTTGACGGTGACCGACTCACTAACGTCGTTTTCTGAAAAACTACGGACCAATTACGCCACCGACCAAACATCCGCACCAAACGGTAACTTGTGAACCTTGCTCCGTTGGGGTCGCCCCTTATGCGGTAACTTTGCTTCTTAACACAGCCATATATCCAAAAATGCGCCTCTTCACTAAAGATGATTTTTCGGACAAAATTGGGGTCCTCTTCCGAACAATTTGAAGCCGATGTCTATGGTCATTAACTTTGAGCTTCTGGGTCAATTGGATCTTGTATGGATGTAGGCCCAAGTCCCCAAGCTAAATTCGAGAAGTTGAAGTGTGCAAAACGCCGAGTTCTTGTGCACGGAGAGGAATAGACTGCTTTGGGTTCTGCTGTAAACTTTCGCCGACCGCTACGATGTTCTCGGCCGATCTTGCGTTCCTTGAACGAACGGGTGTTGGCTGATTGTTTACTGAACTGGTCGTTTTAAATTGGACGACGAAGTGTCGACGAAGGGACACCACATCTACCTTTTTTATTTCATATTTTACGCGCACTCAAGGGGATATGAATACCCTCATAATGATTATACACAGTGCGAGTAATTAGGATAGGATATGAAAGGAAATACCGATGCACATTGGTTTTGAATGCCTGCACATTGTAATGGGTGGGAAATATTGAGTCCGGTAAAGCATTCCACATTCGTGTGGTCCGACTAAAGAAAGAATCTCTGTACTTTACAATACGACCGAAATTGAGCTCAAAGGTAAACTGATGGCCATTCCTAAAAGACCGAGTATTACGGTTGAATTGTTTGAGGGGAGGAATGCAACTGACTATTTCATTAGAGCATTGCTTATGGAAGTAGCGATAAAATATTGAGAGACATAAAACCTTACGACGGTGCTGGAGAGATGCAAAAGTTTCAGTTAGACAACGGTCACCTATCATTTTTAGAGCTCTCTTTTGAATTATGTCCAAAAGACTCAAGTGGGTTATAGGAGCACCTGCCCAAATATGGGAATTGTACTCAAGTTTTGGACGAATATAGGCTTTATAAATTATAGCCGGATCAGATGGGGTAAAACACTTCTTGCATCGCCGGAGACAACCTAAACATTTAGCAGCATTTTTGGCGATGTCAAATATGCGATAACTCCACAAAAAGTGGTTTGTAATGCACAATGCACATACCTAGGACTGATAGCTGTTCAGTCTACTAGATGCAAGTACCATTCATGGATAGTGGCATTGGAGAAGGGTTACGCTTTTGCGAAAGTAGACAGCACTGAGTTTTGGAAGCATTAAATTCTACACGGTTTTTGATTCCCCATTTAAAAATGCTGTATAGATCAGAAATTAATGAGTTTATCATACGCTGCCGTTGGTAGTCCACATCCGAAGAACAAGGATGAGAATCTAAAAAGGAATATGAAAAGCTGAGGGTACTGTCATGAGCGCAACAATTAAGTGGGTTAGAAGTTTCAGATAAAAGATCATTTATAAAAATGAGGAAGAGAGTCGGAGACAAAACGGAGCCCTCGGGCACACCAGCGTTTATTTTGTGAATATCAGATTTGAACCCGTGCAATACTACTTGAATTAAACGGTCCAAAAGTTAATTTCTATCTCAACGAAGAAGGGATTCATCAATACCAAATGCACGCATTTTTGATAAGAGCGCTTGATGCCAAACTCTATCAAATGCTTTTGAAACATCAAGTGCAATAATCTTACTTTCTTTAAAACTATGTAAAGATTTGTTCCACTGTTTAATGAGATAAACCATGAGATCACCAGTGGACCTATTGCAACGAATTGGATATTGGCGGTCATTAAGAAGTTTTCGTTCTGCAAGATATTTCTTAAGCTCAAAGTTGATCAGCGTTTCAATGACTCTGGAAAGAAGGGATGTAAGTGCAATTGGAGGATAGTTGGATGGTGAGGAGCATTCGCCTTTTTTAGGGACAGGCTGGACAAATGCAGTTTTCCATCCACTTGGAAAGAGACCTGTAGAATAGGACAGATGGAAAAGCTTACGCAACGTTTAACAATAGCGGGGATACCATCCGGGCTAGCGGATTTTTGAATGTCAAGATTTTTAAGTACTCCAGTAACTGAACGAGTGCTTTCGGGTACAGGCGGAGTCATGTCCCTCATTAGCAGCATCGAATTAACAGCAAACTGTGCTGCAAGCAAATTGGCTTTATCAATCGAGCTTACGTAGGGAGTATCATTTGAAACAAGCGTCGGAACCGACGAAGACGTAGTGTTACGCACATTTTTTAGAAATGATCAGAAATTTTTACTACTATTGGGACATTGTAGTATTTTTCGCCGTAATTTCTGGTCATGCAAAAATGTAATGCGTCCTATATGTCCGTTACAGGTCTTTCAAGCTTGTTTGAACTTATTCTAGTTTTCCTCAGTTGGGTTGGCTTTGTAATTCCGGAAACTTACATTTTTGATCCTATAATAACCTCTTTACAGCTCGAATGAAACCATGAGATTTCTTTGGGTTTGATAGATTTTACCCTATTCGGGATAAAATTTCTGATTCCGCATAGAATTAAGTTTGTAATCATATCTGCACGTCACTATCGACGAAGCATAGTGACCAGTTAAAGTTCTAAGTGAATTCATTGAGACCGTCCCAGTTGGCTTTCTCATATTGCTAAACGGTTCACGTAGGAGTTTTAACGTTAACTGCCGTTTTTTTGGCATGAGAAATTTGTAGATATGACACAATGGTCTGATGTGCTTAGAGGTGATAATACACTGACAGTATATTTATTAGGATCAGAAGTAAGAAACAAGTCTAGATTGTTGGCGAATGCAACGTCAGGAATCTGAGTTCTGAAGTCGAATTTCTATTCAAACTTGGGTTGCGATAAATAAAACGGGTTTGAATAATGCGCCTTTGAACAGTAAATTTGAACTATATATAATTTAAATTTGTATTGATACATTGGCCATACTGTGGTAGAAGCTGGTAGGCAACATCATTACGGAAGTAAGCGGCTAGACCATGGTGAGAAAAGAATAATGACACTTAAACAATAACCATGAAGGTTAAACTCCGTATGATCGGTATTTACGCCAATCTGAGTTAAAGTTTGCGTTAACGAGCACGCATTTTGATAATAAAGTTTTATCATTTGAACGTGCTTTTCAATCGTTTAACTTTTGGCATAAATAACTGAATTATAAAAACAAAAGATTTGAAAGATGTCACCAAAACAAAATGGCGCTAAAATCTACCCACGCCAATTTAAAACTTTATGGAATAAATGTAGCACCCGTGGCATGATGGTTAGTGCGTTAGACTATCATGCCAGAGGTCTTGGATTCT
>NC_079147.1:301252439-301298667 GCF_945859685.1 Eupeodes corollae | reverse complement strand
GTTGTTCACCATTCACCGTTCGACGTCACAGTCACTCGTTTGGTTTAAGTCTTCGACAACGACTGCTACGACGACGACGACGACGTAGACGTCATATCGTTTGAAAGGCAGCTAGCTAAACA
This sequence comes from Eupeodes corollae, assembly GCF_945859685.1. NCBI lineage: Eukaryota > Metazoa > Arthropoda > Insecta > Diptera > Syrphidae > Eupeodes > Eupeodes corollae. Next base: position 301,298,545 of record NC_079147.1, on the reverse strand, counting down.
CGATATTGGCAAAAAGAGGTCCTGGTTTGCAATGAAAGGATCAAATTGAAAGTTTGAACGACTTGATTGTTGGTTTGGTCGGATGGAATATCGTTCATCCGCGAAAAGCATAACGATAAAAAGAAAGTGGTATGTTGTTGGGTTAGGTTTAGTTTTTTTTTCTTTTTCTTTTAAGTAGAGCTATACCTCTCAACCCATTTAAGTCTGCTTTAGGTGCGTGACCGCAAATGAGTCTTGTTAGTTCCGTTTATTTTTCGTAGGTATGTTGTTATGGAAGTTTTATTTTAACTAGTACGATCCTGGAAAGTTTTGTGAGGAAAATGCAAATATATAAAAAGAAGGACTTCCAATTAATTTATTTTAAGTGGTCCCAATGAAGCCAAATATGTTCCGTTTTATAGGCTTTTGAGCTTTAGAACTATAAACACTATAAGTTTATATTTCCATGTTCGTAAAACTGAATTTGGAATAAAGACGGTAAAGTAGGTTAGGCTAGTTCAATGCTTACAGTTTTATTGGGAGATTCTGTATTGGATTTTTGAATTGCTTAATTTGATTTTTATTTAATTCAGTTAAGGTCTCAATTGATTAGCAAGTATAAAAATAAATAATCTTAAGTTCAAAACTACCTCTCAAACTTGTTCGGCGTTTAAAATAGGGTTTGCTCCGAGACTGATAATAAGTCTTGTCAAAGTGAAAGAATGCTTAAACATCAATTATTTGTAATCTCGTCGTGTCAAAATCGTTCCATAAGTTGAGGGCAAATAAATTTATTTTATTAATTTGTTAACTTCCCATAGGAAGTTATTGTAATGGGTCCGATTTGTCAATTTGAAAATTTTGACATTTCTCGACGTTTCAAGGTCCCTAGAGTCGAAATAAAAGATTTTTGGAGAGATGTCTGTGCGTGCGTGTGTACGTACGTTTGTACGTCCGTACGTCCGTACGTTCACGACGTTTTTTTCGTCGTCCGTAGCTCAAGAACCAGAAGAGATATCGACTTCAAATAAATTTTGCTATACAGATAATAAGGCAGAAAGATGCAGAAAGGGCTCTCAAGAAAATTGAGTGGGTGGTTTTTTCACCATAGCAGTTTGAAAAAAAGGTGAACATTTTGGTTAACCCTAAATATCTTACGAACCAAAAACGCTAGAGACTTGAATTAAATTTTATATAATATATTGTAACGTAATACCAAACAGGTTTATTTTTTGAAAAAAATCAATATAACGGTTTTTTCTATAAATCAATATACATAACTGCAAAAAAAATTTGTCACCTCCAAAATTTTACGACTGAAATATGATTTGATGTCTAAAACAATTGTGTGCAACAAAAAATAATGTTTTTGACTTCTCATAAAATTGTGAGAAAAATTGACAGTTTTTATTACGAAAAATAAAAACCTAAAAAAAAATGTATAAAAGTTGGTAAAAATTGATTTTCGACTCAAATATCTTTTCAAAACTTTGAGATTTTTGCTTTTATTTACTTTTATCTTTCAAAAAATCTTGTTGTCAACATTCAGTTAAAGTTTGAAAAAAATCGAAATGACAGTTTTTGTACAAAAATTTAAAAACCGAAAAAAATATTAACCAAAGTTCGTAAAAAAAGATTTTCGACTCAAATATCTTTAAAAAACTTTGAGATGATAAGTTCTTACTAATTTTTTCTTATAAGAAATATTGTTTTTCAACATAAGGACAAATTTTGAAAAAAAATCGAATTGACAGTTTTTTTTACAAAAAATAAAAACCTAAAAAAAAATGTATAAAAGTTGGTAAACATTGATTTTCGACTCAAATATCTCTTCAAAAATTTGAAAAATTGGCTTCAAACTAATTTCATCTTATAAGAAATATTGTTTTCAACATTTGGTAAAATTTTTAAAAAATTCGAATTGACAGTTTTTTTTACAAAAAAAAAACTCTAAAAAAAACAATACTTAAACTTGGTAAAAATTTACTTTCGGCTCAAATAGTTTTTTTAAAAATTAAAAATATTGGCTTTAAACTTATTTTTTTTCACAGAAAATATTCTTTCCAATATTCAGGAATTAAAAAATAAAATCTACAAAAAATAGTGCGCAAATTTGGTAAAAAAACATAAAGACAAACTTTTAAGCAAGACAAATCGACAGACGTGATGGGAAGTTATTAGTGTGGGTCGCATCCCACCCTCTTTTTTTAAATATTAATTTCGGTAGCTTCATTCTATAAACTTAATTTAACTCATAAACGAAGGAACTTTTTTCCAATAACTCCTTAACCATTCTCACTGCGACCCCAAAATTCTTGACGAATTCAGCAGAAACCTGGACCATTAGCCAGTGACCGGCTCTTCTAGCATTTTGGGAAACACGGCAGGGAATAGTTTTTCCTCAACCAAAATCGAGCACGTGTAAGGAATCGGTAATGCGAGGAATTCCACACGATTTTCCAGAGAGTCTTTGATGGAATGGGTTTGACGAATAAGAGCTGAACTCATTCACTGAGCTACTGGGTGAAGGCTTCACCTCGTTAACGAGATCGCGTGCGATGAACAATTAATGTCTTCTCGGTTGCACACCTTAGCCTTATGGACTGAGCAAGTTGGGGGACCGGGACAGACCGTTTACCACGCATAATGTCAGAGAGGATTGCCTGAGGGCAAGTAGCCGGAAGGATCAAGCTCGATATGATAATGGCTCTTTCTTTTTGGATTGCGCCCGAACCGACAAGACAGTTCGTGGAAAGGAAATTTGTTTGATAGTTTTTTTTGTGTTGAACATTTTGCTGTGGAACGAAAATTGAGAAAAAACTACGATAGCTGTTATGGGAATTTGAAGTTGAAAAGCTTAGTATGGCTTTTTAGAATATTGTAGTTTTATTTTCTTTTTCTTCCTTTTTCTTAGTTTGAGAATTTGTACTTTTGACCTTGTCGTCAAAAGTCTGTTTTCCAGGTACTACGGGAAGTGTTTTTTTCAAAAATTTTCTTAAAGTGATTTTTTTATCGGTTGTGGTTTAATAATTTCCGTACTTTATTTTTATCAAGATTTGATCTTCTGTCAATCTTAAAATCTCAATTTGTAATTTTGTTGTCATAAAAGCTCCTGGTTTTTGATTCCGGCTTAGGTCAAGGTTTTCTAGGCAATAAAAGATAATTTTAATTTCTCCTCTGGAAAGTAAAACCACTCTTTTATTTGCTAACTTCCTTTGATGACTAATTTTTCAGCTTTTGGTTTTGGTAAACTTCTATTAAAAAGTTTCCTGGCGCCCACTATAATACCACATTAGTCTATATGACAACCTTAGTTTTAATTTACTTCAACCAAAGTTGTTATATTGACTATTACAGTTTTCGATTGACCACCAAATTGTAAAAAAATTTGTATCCAAAAATTGAAAATCCTTTCAAGTTTTGACTTGTTAATTTCCAATAGTATAGGTATTTATTGTAATCGCTCCAATTTGTCGAAATGAAAATGTTGACTTTTCTCAACGTTTCAAGCGTCTCTAAAATCTAAGTTTATTATTTTTAGAGAGTTGTCTGTTCGTGCTATGTGTTCTTTTGTATGTGAAGCTTTTTTCGTCATCGATATCTCAACAACCAGTAAATATATCGTGTTCAAATAAAATTTGTTAAAAGGGTAAAAATGCATAAAGGGTTTTCAAAAACTTTGGTTAACCCAAAACATCTCACGATATTTGATAAGTGATACTAAACTAATCAAATTTTGAAAAAAATCAAGTAACGTTTTTTTTTGTCAATCAAAAAACTGAAACAAATAATTCTCACCCCGAATATTTTACGAAAAAAAAAATAATAAAATAAAGCCTTCGAATTGACAGGTTTTTTAAAAGAAATAAAAACCTAAGAAAACATTACTAAAAGTTGGTAAATATTGATTTCCGAGTCAAATATCTCTTAAAAATATTAGAAATATTGGCTTTAATCTAATTTCACCTCCCAAAAAAATATTGTTTTAGACATTTAGTCAATTTCTTGAAAGAATCAAAAAGTCAGTTCTTGTCATAAAAAATTACAATCTACAAAAAATAGTACGCAAAATTAGAAAATTAAAGTTCGATTCTCGATATCTTGGAAATAATAAAGGTATTGACTTTAAAATGATATTTTGCTGTGCTAAATTTTATAAGAACAATCCAATCCAATAAAACCTTTCAAGAAATGCTATTAAAATTGGTAGAAATTGGTTTTCGAATAGAAAAATCGTTAGCAAAATATTGTTGGTAATTTTACGTCTTCTAGCATAACAATTTAAATATGATTTCTGGAATATGTCTTCTCCTCGGATGTAGTCTTACTTAAGGTCGAATTTTTTAAAGAATTTTGTCTGCATGTGTCCCCGAATACTGGCAATACCGCAGCGTATGTTGTAATTCAAGGGTTGAATCGTTTCGTGCTTATCGGTGGATAAGCGACTTCTAACATCCTCAAAGAAAATATCTTCGCCTGTCCGAATTAGTGACATTAAACTATTTGAATGCATCCATTAAGCCATGAGCTTTGAGACTTACTCTGTGCCGTCTTGTTGTGGATACAACAGTTCCTGCACACCAAAATGTTCAATTGATGAACTATATCGTGGCTTTATATAGCGGTTGGCCGCGTTGACTATAACACTTTGGGCCACATCGTATTTAAAGAAGTACGGACTAATTATTCCAGCAGCACATAAATCATAAAAAAACACCTTAAAATTGATTTTTTACTTTAATATGTTAAGAACAAGTAAAAATATTGACTTGAAATTTATTTCATCTTTTAAGAAAAATTATTTTTAATAACGGATATATGTATAAGTATTTCAGAATTAGAAAACTAATTTTTACAACTTTTTTGCTTACTTAATTGTTTTAACGCCTGGAATATCTCAATAGAAAACACCTAACCTATAAATTTTGTTTTTTAAATATATACTTATTAAAACACCTTGAGTAACAATTTAGCATATTATAATAAATATTAATCATACGCAAATTTTTAAGGGCACCAATTTAAAGTTTTGAGTGTGTTTTTTTACATTTAAATTTCAAACCGTTTGAGGATTTTCGTTTGATAACGAATCATACCTGAAATATAAATAAAACATTTTGAATTTTTAAAATTATTAGTAAAAACTGTTAGCAAAATTCTTACCTACAACGTGTACCGTACCTCACTTCTTGTACCTATCATTTGGTTATCGAATATCGCAACAAATTCCCATAGCAATATGTTACTTCCTGTCGACATTAAAAAACCATTCATATGGAAGCTATAATTTATTATGACTTCCGATGACCTCACAACATACCTGAAATACATCTACCAGAACATATAGATGGCGGTATATCCATATGCCCACACGTACTTGCGCATATACTAATGTTGTCAATTGATCACATTTCACATTCCGACAAAAAAAATATAACTTTTTTTTAAAATACCAAAAAACCGTAGAAAACAACATATTACAGTCAGTTTTATTGCATTAAAAATGCATTCAAATAGCAATAAATTTAACCAACCCCATTTTAAGGATAACAACCGGCAACCAAAAAAAAAGTATTTACCTTACCCTAGCATAGCTAACTATCGCTATAGTCCCGCCTCCAGAGCCCAGAGTCGTTCGTATAGCTCGTTTTCGAAACATTGTACTCGTACACTCGTTCGCATTCCAAAAACGACATAAGCATCGCATTAAATCAACTGTCCGAAAATTAACGACCAAATAAATGGCAACAAATATATAATTTAACCTGAAAACCTTTTTAATGGTGTTAGCGAAAAATGATAAATCAGTTGTCATAAACACGAGCAGAGCAAAGGCAGGTAGATACTCAAACTTACTCCCGGGCCCACTTCCACTTCCAGTTCCAGAGTCTAAAAAAGTTCAAGTTGTGAACTGCCCGCCGCGCCGCTGTGGTCGTTGCGTTTGGTTCTATAATAACAACAGCAACACCATTTCAAATGCAATTTAACCCGAGTTATGAAATCATGAAAACGTCACATTAAAAAAAGGACATCAACATCATTGTTCAAAAATATACGTTTATACAAAAATAAAAACAAGCCCTAAACCCGCAAAAACCCATTCGAAAAACTCACATTCACATGAAAATAAACGTTAATTGCTCGAAAATTACCCAAAAAACTTAGAGCGGCACGTGGCAAATGGACTTAACCCGTGGTAGCGGCAACGGTCCTGGTGCTGGTGGTGGAGGTGTTGGGAAATGATAGACGCCTCTTTATATGGAATAACGATTATGGCGGTGGGTTGCTTTGGTGGGAAAGACTTTATATAGGTTAGGTTTTTCCACTGTATTGTTGATGGCGTATTTCGAAAACGATGAGTTGGTTTTAATGTTTTAGCATTAAAATAGACACAAAATGATGCTTAAATGACACTGTTAATGGGAATTTGTGTGTCCGCGATTGCTAGTTTATGGATATATCACTGTGGTATGTCACAGTCATGCTTAATTATATTCTGAAAAGCGGGTTCGTTCCGATGTCAGTTTTTAATGAAAAATCCAAACACAAAACAGTCATTTGATAAAAAAAAAAAAAACAAAACCAAAAACAATGAAACTAGTAAACGCTTTTTTATTTAGATGTTTGAAATAATCGATTAATTATTATACCACATTTTGAATTGGTAGTATTTTAGATAAGATATGATAACCGCACTGTTTCAATTGAAAGTGTTCTATTTTCGAAAACCAAAGAAAGAGTTTATTTTTAATTATAAAATAAAAGTATAGGGTTTTTGAATAAGAGCAGGTAGATGTTGTGCGTAGATATCGTGACGTTTGATGTGAGGCACGTATCACCGTTCTGCTGGAGCCAGATGTCGTTTGGGTCCATATAGTTCAATTTGAGCCATAAGAAATAAGCTATCATCGTTATGTAGCGCACGCCGTTGACGGTGACCGACTCACTAACGTCGTTTTCTGAAAAACTACGGACCAATTAGGCCGCCAACCAAAAATCCGCACTAAACGGTAACTTGTGAACCTTGTTCCTTTGGGGTCGCCCCTTATAGTCCGGTCAATTTAGACATTTGACCCACGACAAATTTAGGGGAAGCTGAAAATTCTTAAAATTGTTTAAATTATAATTATAAACATTGTCTTAATAGTCCCAACCGATCCCATGTAAGGAAAAAATTTTAGCGGGGTAATAAGGCCCAAAAAATGAGTTTTTCGCGATTTTCTTGAAAACGGTAAGTTTTATCGCAAAATTACCCCCGACATAATTTGTAGATCAGGGAATTTCCTATAAAAAAGGTATCAATAATTTTTTCCCTAAAAGCCACCGCTTCTGAGATATAACGATGCAAAAAATTGCAAGCGTCATAAAAGCACACGTTTCCACGCCACCTCTGAGGTAGTGTCCTTAGCGCGTTTTTTTTAACGTGGTTTCCCCAATAGGCCTATTCCACGGGTCTGTTGTGATTAGATTTAGAAATTAATAGTTTATTTGTCGGATTCGGAATCGTCAATCACTTCTTCTTTTTCCTCTTCTTTTTCTTCTTCTTCTTCTTCTTCTTCTTCTTCTTCTTCTTCTTCTTCTTCTTCTTCATCCTGACTATAGGTGAATTGTGTTAAAAGTGAAGCATCACATGTTTCTTCGTCAGTATTAAATGAATCCTCTGTTGTTGGTGATTCTACATTAGAACAAGACTGGCCTTGACAATTCGTACAAGCCAGAGAACAAAACAGCCCAACTTTTTTGCAACCACATTTAGCATTGCATCCTTTTTTACAGTTACAAAAGATAGTGTTGAGCAATTTTTCCGGCGCAGGTTGAAACAAAGTCTGAATTGGTTCTAATATATTATCGACCAACTTCCAACCCCAATCTGTTGGGTTTAGTTGATAACCAAGCCACACTTGAACTTATTAGTATACCCGAAGAAGATGTTGATGAGCAGAGACTGAGGTTGGAGGAAGACAAGCTAATTGTACTTGTTTCTTATTTCGAGTATTTTTGACAAAAGATGCATATCGAAACTTGTCTGGAGTTGAATTACATTTTTTAAAAACTTCAGCAGTTGCAAGTAAGTCTTGCTTTTTAAACATTTTGAATACAGTTGTTTTACCCCTCCTGTAAAATGCAGATGTCGTATCACAGCCAGTTATGGCGTGTAGAAATAGTATGTGATTTCGACACTTTGCAAAAGTCGACAAACTTTTTGATGAATAAAACTCTGATTGATTTTGAGATTTTCCTGGTTTTAAGAAGAAAATAGTTTTTTCAGCTGGACTTCGAGCAGTGAGTAACACGAGTAAATCTACATCTTCACCCACAACAATCGTTATATTTGTCATGTTAACTTGTTCTATTGCTGTTTCGATAATCAGTACATCGGCGTCGTTATGAGCTTGTTTAACCAGTATATTCTCAGCAGTAAACTTTTCTTTTAACATTGAAATAAATCGAGACCTGTTGTGAGTATTTGCCAAAAATTTCTGTTGACTAGTAGGAACTGTCATAAATTCATCAAATAAAATGTCGGAAGATGAAGATGTTGCCAAAGTTCGACGACGCTGTTCTGCTGCTTTAATATTTGTCGTGCAATCATTATAGCCATCAAATACGACAGTAGCTCTGGGACCAAAATGTCGACGTACATACTGAACGTACTTATCAAAAATAACACTGAATGTTTCTTCAGTATCCCAAACAACACGGTGCAGTAAATATCCACCATCAATAATGTACGTCACATTATCGTTTTTAATATCAATAGTTACTTTTTCGAAACAACCGTAAATGGCAGACTTCTGTGTTTTACGCATCCCGATATCATCAAACAACGATAAAGGGTACGGAGCTAATTCATATTCGAAATATTTTTCAATTTCATCCTGAAATGCTGCAGTAATACTCATGCGCTGGAACAATAATACAGGGTCAACAGGTATTTTTTCTTCATGAACTTTAATCGTGCTACTCATAGCTAAGAGAGGAACAACTTTATCGGCACGTTTTAATTTAATATCATGAAATGTCAGTCCTATTATTTTTGCCATGGAAGCAAGTCCAACTTCACGAGCTTTATAACAGTTGATTTTATCATCACCAACGACACCACTAGCGATCGATACAATTTGGTTAACCTCTGGAAAAGGATTATGTATTGAGAACCATTCCAAAAGTTTTCGTAAGTCTTTAGCATCTTTTTTTACTCGTGAAGGCCTATTGGGGAAACCACGTTAAAAAAAAACGCGCTAAGTACACTACCTCAGAGGTGGCGTGGAAACGTGTGCGTTTATGACGCTTGCAATTTTTTGCATCGTTATATCTCAGAAGCGGTGGCTTTTAGGGAAAAAATTATTGATACCTTTTTTATAGGAAATTCCCTGATCTACAAATTATGCCTGGGGTAATTTTGCGATAAAACTTACCGTTTTCAAGAAAATCGCGAAAAACTCATTTTTTGGACCTTATTACCCCGCTAAAATTTTTTCCTTACATGGGATCGGTTGGGACTATTAAGACAATGTTTATAATTATAATTTAAACAATTTTAAGAATTTTCAGCTTCCCCTGAATTTGTCGTGGGTTTACTGATTTTTTGGTCTAATTTGACCGGACTATTATGCGGTAACACAGCCATTCATCCGAAAATGCGCCTGTTCACTAAAGATGATTTTTCGGACAAAATTTGGGTCCTCTTCCGAACAATTTGAAGCCGATGTCTATGGTCATTAACTTTGAGCTTCTGGGTCAATTGGATCTTGTATGGATGTAGGCCCAAGTCCCCAAGCTAAATTCTAGAAGTTGAAGTGAACAAAACGCCGAGTTCTTGTGCACGGCGAGGTGTTCTGCTGTACACTTTCACCGACCGCTGCGATGTTCTCGGCCGATCTTGCGTTCCTTGAACGAACGGGTGTTGGCTGATTGTTTACTGAACTGGTCACCTTAAATTGGACGACCACCAGACGACGAAGTGTCGATGAAGGGCCACCACGTCTACCTGTTTTTTTATATTGTACGCGCACTCAAGGGGATATGAATACCCTTATAATGATTATACACCGTGCGAGTAATTAGGAAGGGACGATATGATTTGAAAGGAGATACCGATGCACATTGGTTTTAAATACCTGCACATTGTAATGAGTGGGAAATATTGAGTCTGGTAAAGCATTCCACATCCGTGTGGTGCGACTAAAGAAAGAATCTCTGTACTTTACAATACGACCGAAATTGAGCTCAAGGGTAAACTGATGGCCATTCCTAAAAGAACGAGTATTATTGTTGAATTGTTTGAGGGGAGGAATGCAACTTACTATTTCATTAGAGCATTGCTTATGGAAGTAGCGATAAAATAATGAGAGACATAAAACCTTACGACCGTGCTCGAGAGATGCAAAAGTTTCAGTTAGACAACGGTCACCTATAATTTTTAGAGCTCTCTTTTGAATTATGTCCGAAAGACTCAAGTGGGTTATAGGAGCACCTGCCCAAATATGGGAATTGTACTCAAGTTTTGGACGAATATAGGCTTTATAAATTATAGCCAGATCAGGTGGGGTAAAACACTTCTTGCATCGCCGGAGACAACCTAAACATTTAGCAGCATTTTTGGCGATGTCAAATATGTGATAACTCCACAAAAAGTGGTTTGTAATGCACATACCTGGGACTGATAGCTGTTCAGTCTACTAGATGCAAGTACCATTTATGGATAGTGGCATTGGGGAAGGGTTACGCTTTTGCGAAAGTAGACAGCACGGAGTTTTCGAAGCATTAAATTCTACACGGTTTTTGATTCCCCATTTAAAAATGCTGTATAGATCAGAAATTAATGAGTTTATCATACGCTGCCGTTGGTAGTCCACATCCGAAGAACAAGGATGAGAATCTAAAAATGAATATGAAAAGCTGAGGGTACTGTCATGAGCGCAACAATTAAGTGGGTTGGAAGTTTCAGATAAAAGATCATTTATAAAAATGAGGAATAGAGTCGGAGACAAAACGGAGCCCTCGGGCACACCAGCGTTTATTTTGTGAATATCAGATTTGAACCCGTGCAATACTACTTGAATTGAACGGTCCAAAAGTTAATTTCTATCCCAACGAAGAAGGGATTCATCAATACCAAATGCACGCATTTTTGATAAGAGCGCTTGATGCCAAACTCTATCTAATGCTTTTGAAATATCAAGTGCAATAATCTTACTTTCTTTAAAACTATGTAAAGATTTGTTCCACTGTTTAATGAGATAAACCATGTGATCACCAGTGGACCTATTGCAACGAATTGGATATTAGCGGTCATTAAGAAGCTTTCGTTCTGCAAGATATTAATTTAAGCTGAAAGTTTATCAGCGTTTCAATGACCTTTGAAAGAAGGGAAATAAGTGCTATTAGACGATATTAAGATGGTAAGGAGGATTCGTCTTTTTTAGGGACAGGCCGGACAAATGCAGTTTTCCATCCACTCGGAAAGAATCGTGTAGAATAGGACCGATGAAAAAGCTTACGCAGTGGTCTTGCCAGCGTTGAAGAACACCTCTTCAGAACAATAGCGGGGATACCATCCGGGCTAGCGGATATGTGAATGTCAAGATTTTTAAGTACTCTAGTAACTGAACGAGTGCGAAAGAAGATATGTCCCATAGAATCGTTAACGCTTTCAAGTACAGGCGGAGTCATGTCACTCACTGGCAGCATCGAATTAACAGCAAACTGTGCTGCAAGCAAATTGGCTTCATCAATCGAGCTTACGTAGGGAGTATCATTTGAAACAAGCGTCGGAACCGACGAAGACGTAGTGTTACGCACATTTTTTAGAAATGATCAGAAATTTTTGTTACCATTGGGACATCGTAGAATTTTTGTCCGTAATTTCTGGTCATGCAAAAATTTAATGCGTCGTATATGTCCGTTACAGGTCTTTCAAGCTTGTTTGAACTTATTCCAGTTTTTCTCAGTTAGGTTGGCTTTTTAATTCCGGAAACTTACATTTTTGATCCTAATAACCTGTTTACAGCTCGAATCAAATATTGAGATTTCTTTGGGTTTGATAGGTTTTAACCTATTCGGGATAAAATTTCTCATTCTGCAAAGAATTAAGTTTGTAATCATATCTGCACTGGAGTCCACGTCACTATCGAGGAAGCATAGTGACCAGTTAAAGTTCCTGAAGAATTCATTGCGACAGCCCCAGTTGGCTTTCTCATATTGCCAAACGGTTCTCGTAGGGGTTTTAACGATAACTGGCGTTTTTTGGCATGAGAAATTTGCAGATATGACACAATGGTCTGATTTGCTCAGAAGCGATAATATACTGACAGTATATTTAATAGGATCAGAAGTAAGAAACAAGTCTAGAGTGTTGACGGATTGACCTGCAACGTCAGGAATCCGAGTTGGCTCGTCAACTAACTGAGTAAGGTAGTTTAACTCAGCAAAAATCTCGACATACCTTCCTTCGGATATTGTCTCACCCGAATAACGCTTCACCTAGGTGCTTGGTACGCCCTTAGATTCCCATATTACTTGAAATTGCATGTGTGCTTCGATTGTTGGTAAATATAATTCCAGGTCCTTGATGAAGTCTAAATTTTCAAATAAATTTTGTAAGCATAGTGCTTCTTTTGCAACGGAAATGAGATTGACATAAAAACCATAAAATTGCTGATCCTCCATAAATTAATGAGCGTACATAATCTCTTATGAACGATACCTAAACTTTTGGAGCCTGTCTTTTATTAGTGTTAATTGTGATAAAGCATTCATTGCATAAGCTATGTCGGGCCTGCTAAAACTTGAAAGATGTTATAAGTAGGTGATATCTTGTTTTGTTTATTTCGGTTCCCTCTCCTTTGATTTTCGGTTCATCATCCAACTTCTTTCCTGTAGGCATTGGTCTTCGATTGGGTTTGCAGTCCGTAAGTCCATGTTTATCTTAAAGATTTTTTATAAATCCTTCTTGACTGATAGATAATGTTGCGTTCGAATGTTTAATTTTTAACCATTAACAGACCTCAGGATATCCAAGATCCCTTATCTCGAAAGTAAAAGTTAATCGAAGGTTTCAGTAAACTAAAATTTAGAAAACTCTTTAGAATCATTAGTTATCGCTATCAAATCATCTAATCTTTTCGTTTTCGAATTTAAAGTAAATGAATCTCTCATATTTGGAGGCATTAAAACCAAGCATATTAAAAGTCTCATCAAGCTTCAAGTTCAAAAGCCGTCCGCTTAGTTTTAATCCATAAATTGCATCGAAAGGACACTCACCTTTCGTCTGCCTCTTGCAAAGAAACGATTTAATCAATGGTCTTGGCCAATTCGTCTTTACATTCAGGATGTGTTGAATTTTCATCATTATCCTGAAACGAAAAAGAGTAAATTAAATTCCACGCGGTTTTTTAATCCAAATTGAACAATGCTGTTTAGGTCGATTCAATGAGCTTATCATATTTTGTCGCTGTAGTTCCACATTCCAAGAAGAGGCAAGTGATTCTGAAAACGAATATGAAAAAGTGAAAGTACTATCGTTAGCGAAACAATGTATTGGATTAGAAGTTGCACATAGGAGATCATTAATAAAAATGAGAAAGAGTGTTGGAGATAGGACAGAGCCCTGGGGCATACCAGCATTTAATTTGTTATTTCCAGACTTGAGTTCATCCACTCCTACTTGTATTGAACGATTCGAAAGGTAATTACTAATGCATTGAATCAGGGATTCATAATAAGAGAGCCTGATGCCGAACCCTGTTAAATAGTTTTGAAATATCTAGTGCAATAATCTTACTTTCTATAAAGGGATGTTAAGATTTGCACCACTATTCGGTAAGATGAACCATGAGATCACCAGTTGACCTATTGCCTCGAAAGCCGTACTGCCGGTTATAAAGAAGCTTTTGATCTTCAAGATATTCCTTGAGCTGATAATTAATCGGAGTTTCCATGACCTTATCGAGAAGGGACGTAAGTGCAATTGGTAGGTAATTAGAGAGTGAGGAAGATTCTCCTTTTTTGGGAATGGGCTGAACAAATGCAGTTTTCCATCCTCTCGGACCGAGACCTGAGGAGTGGTACAGATGAAAAAGCTTACGCAGTGGTTTTCCCAGCGTTGAAGAACACATCTTCAGCGGGGATACCGTCCGGACCAGCGGACTTATGTGTGTTTAGATCTCTAAGAACTCTTGCCACAGTACGAGTGCGAAAAAAGATTTGTCCCATAGAATCATTTACTCGCTCAAGTACAGGAGGAGTCATAACACTCACTGACAGCGTAGAATTGGCGGCGAACTGCCTAGCAAAGAGATTTGCTTTCTCTAAAGAGCTCATAAAAGGAGTGTCATTGACAACGAGCGTAGGAACCGAAGAAGATGAAGAATTCCTCATGTTTTTTACAAATGACAAAACAATTTTACTACATTTGGAACATTGCAATATTTTTTGCCGTAACTTTTGGTAATGTAAAAATTTGGTCCGTCGAATATGGGCATTGCAGGCCTTCCTGGCTTGTTTGAACTTTTTCCGGCTTTCCTCAGTACGAAAACTTACCTCTTTGGCCCTAATAACTTCTTTACAGCTCGTACGAAACCATGCCTTTTCTTTAGGTCTGATGCTGTTCTGGATAAAAGGTCTCATTCCCAATAGAATCAAACTTGTGATTATATCAGAGCTGGCGTCAACGTCGCTATCGGGGAAGCATAGTGACCAGTTAAAGATCCTGAAGTAATTATTAAGTCCGTCCCAGTTGGCTTTCTCGTATTGCCAAACGATTCCCTTAGGAGGTCTTTCTTTAACTGAACAGTTTTGACACGAGAAATTTGCTGATATAACAAAATGGTTAGGTGTGCCTAGAGGAGATAGAACAGTAACAATGAGTAGAGTGTTTCCTGCTTGACCTTCGACCTTCGACGTCCGATATTTGGATGGCCTCGTTGACCCGCTGAGTTAAAAAGAAAGAAAGATTTCAGGACACATACCATCGGGCATTGTCTAGCCTGAATGTGGGAGTCATGAAGTATTGTGTAAATTAAAATCTCCCATAACTACGATTTCAGTGCGAGGATAGGACGAAACAATTGTTTGGATTTAACCATTTAACGCATTTTGATATTCCTGGCAGCGCCAGCGCTCAGTTAGCCTGGTTTGATCAGTATAAGTCCAGCAATCTTTACCGTGCAATTGTAAGGAAAATGTTTGTTTTAACTTTTACCTTAAATTGAGGTTTCTCTTATTGTTTCTGTGTGCGGAAGTGTTTGTTCAGTCTTTTAGCGCTGTTCTTTCTTGCCATAGTTTTTCGACAAGAAATTGCAGACATCTTTCGATGTTCATAGCGAAAGCAACAATGTTTGTTCCATTGCTATGAGAAGCTTTGTACCATCGCAACTGCTAATTAGGCCTCTTCGGGCGTGCGTTGGGACTAGCTCTTTACAAAACGACCTAAAAGTTATTAGATTTTTTCAACGGCGTAATTTCAACAAGATTCCGCGATATTACGATGACATAACTCCATTTTTTTTGGAAGATGGCAAAGCACTCATTGAAGCTAGAAGAAGCTTTCTTGGAAGTGACTTTTTACCAGAGGAATAAAGTTACAAATGATTATTGATAAACTGTATTGCGTTTTTGTTAATTATCAATCCAGCTAAGGGAAAGTCTGTTCCGTATAACGTTGGTTTGGGCCTCCGGGATTCAGGCAAAAACTGACCGAAGATAGTTATCCCTGATCCTCACAGACAGCGACTAACGAACAAAACAGTAGTGAAGTAGTGAAGTACTTCGGTATCTGGTTGTATCAATATTTGTATTTCGACATACATATATACATGTAGGTACATATTGCTGGGAATAGGACCAGATGAGATTTCAGTCTGTCGTCTGTTTTAAAGCAATCGGCTTGACCCTAAATTGAAAGTAACTTCGTGCATGGCCCTCATACGTTCGATGATTGTTTATGCGTTTATCCTGTGTAGTACAACGTTTCCCGGCTCAGAAGGAGAAGTTCGGGAGTTGGTGTGGCAGTGTCTTTGAAAGTGTAAACCGGTTAGCACTGCACGTCCGACGCTTCTTATGGGTATTGTTATTCAAACGGGCTGTGTACAACGTGGGCTGAATCAACAGAATTGACAATTTCTTGGTAAAACTTTTTCGAGATCACATTTCAGAGTGTTCTATCCAAACAACGATTACTTTGAAATTGCAGGCATGAGTGGCTTCATTCCACTAGATGTTTTCTTCTCATTAGACAGGTACAAGACACGTTGAAAGTTCCGTGGAACAACCGTTCCTTTACAGTCAAGATTTCCTTCGAACGGGAGTGAAATGATAGGGTGAAGAAGAAAACTAAACTTTAGAAGAATGCAAAGACTTCAAATGATTGCAAAGACTTTAAGTGAATGCCAAGACTTCAAGGAAATAAAAAGAATTCAAAGACTTCAATGCATGGAGTCTCAAATGATTGCAATCAATTGACTGCATTCAAATGATTGAAGAAAAATATGATTACAGTATTTTAAAGGTCAAATGATTGGAGATTGGGTTCGAAACGGCATTGGGTCTTAAGCAACTATGTATGTCAATTTATTTTCTGTATTGCCTGAGTACAAAAAGATTGTAATTGACATCCCGAAAAAGCATTAATTTCAAGAACACAGGGATTTGTTTGATTTTTGTATTGGCTGCACTGTTTTAATGTTTATCTTATCGAATAACATCCCTTTGTTCCACACTGTAATGCAGTTTTTGGTATCTGTTGCCATTGAGGCCTAGAAGTTCACATCAGTTTATTAACGCGTAATGGTAGTGAAAACGCATTACATGTAGGTACCTGATACGTTCCGAAAGCTTCGAACGATACAAGAGGTCGAGCGACTATCATTCATTTCCTAGAAATATTCAAGAAAACTAGAAACTTAGTTGACTACATTAAAGCTATCCCATCAAGCGAACATTTTGTTTCTGTCATAGTACCAGACAGTGTTTACGACATTACGTCGTTCACTGTAACGATGTAATTTCACGAGGTTATGTTTATTTAAAAAAAAGGCTTTTCCTGCATCTATATAGCTTACACAAGAACTGAAGAAAACAGCTCATTTCGAGGAAAAAAGATGAAATAGGTTAAAACTTATATCTAAAAGGCAGCATTTGAATTACTAAAAATGTTAAGCCAACAGAAACTGAAATGTTCATTGAGAACAAGGATCCCTTAAACTATTAAAAACAACCCGCTTCTATCAAAAATTGTCTTTGGAAGCTTGAAAAATTTCAATTCCAAAGCATTTTAATTCATTTTTCTAACAAACGTAACAAAATGCAAATATTCAAAAAACTGTAACATTTAATAGAACACTAACTTTTAATCTTAAACTTCTTCTTTATTTTACAAAAAATAAATAAATAAGGAAATTTCTAAGCGAAAATATAAATTGAATCAATCCGCTATAATACACATCTCTCTCTCTCTCTTTCACAAAAAAAAATAGAAATAAATTTATTTTTTACGACAAGCTTCGAAAAATATCCACCAAAGGATCTCTATTAAATTTGCAATACAAAAAAATCCCTTTTGCAAGTTCCTTTTTATAGATGTACCTAAAGAAAAATTGAAAATAAATACCTCATTCTCTGCTGCATTTAACACCCGTTTAATCCCGGTACTCCACTTCAAGCTTCACAACATCCATCTTCTCGTTTTCTTTCCTATTCTCATTCTCACTCACAAAATCTCAAACTTATAGAAAGCAAATATGTTAAAAAATAAAATAAAAGTTTCGAAAAGAAAAACCTTTTGGAAACTTGCATCAGCAGCGCAACGAATATTATTCTGGGAGCAGGATATGCCACAAAAGCATTAAGAAATCTTGTATCGCAAATCGCAACGTTCAAAGGCGACGAAAAGATTCTGTGACGATGATGAAGAAAGGAAGGACCTTCACGTCGAGAGTCGGTTCGGTCGTGTCGTTGGTTGGCGTAGTGGAGGCGTAAAAAGCATGTCAAAGAAGCTGTCTCTGGCTTAAACTTGGCATGGCGGTTAGAGATCCATGAGATGCTCGTACGTCGATGGTGAAAAATTAACAAAGCGCAAGAAGTATCGCATCACGTTAGAAAAAATGTTCTCAGCCAATATGGCTGCCATTGCCCAGACCTGAAGAAATCGGCCCCAGTACCCTGTGTTGCAGCTCTTTTGGTGGTCCTTTTTGATTCGGTCGCTGTTTAGTCATAAATCGTTAAGGTTTTTTCTTTCTATTGTTGTTTACTCGTACTTGTATACCTTACATCAACTCTTTTATATGAAGAGTATCAAAAGGATAACAGGGTTGTAAGAAATCCTTTCTGTTCATTCAGGATGTGATTCCCACGGCACGGTACGGTGACAAGAAACCGGAAAAGCCCTTAAACTATAAAAAAGAAAAATTATTCGTGGGACAAAACGAACACAAATCGAGAAGGTTAAGGGATGCTCCTGAAAGCCACGTGTATGGGTATATGGGACCGGAACACTGAAGCCCTAGAAGAAGTATCTCCGAAAACGGAGCCAGGATGCCTCAATCTTACATACCGACCTCACCTATTGTGATTATTTTGTCATCTCGAGCTCGAGCGCGCCTTAACCGCATATTGTGTACAGCAACATGAAACATGATCATGAGCGTGAGCGTGAGCGTGCATAATGCCGCAACATTCACCGTGGTGTGAAATTAAACATGCCACGCCATATTATGTATTCATGTATTAGTATATATGGTGATATCGGCTCTGCTTAAGAATTTCAGCAGAGGTTATAGAAGTGGGTGGCAAGGACAACTCCACGACATCAGCATCAGCATCAGCACCAGGCCAGGACCAAATACCCAGGACCTCATCTCGTCAATTCCCAAAGTGATGTGTTTTCGAGAAATCAAAGACACGTTGAACACGGATACGAGGAGGAAATAATGGGTATTTGTATTCTTTTTCCTTTTCTTTTATCCTTAGCTTGGTTATGTGTTTGTTTTTGTTTTGCTCCTTTAAAGCGAATTTGGCATTGTTTTTTCTCCTTACGCTTTTCTTTTAAGGCGCGTGTATCATCTATAAATAAAAAATCTGTGCAAAAAGCAAGACATCCTTATTGGATTACGTTTTATTTGTGGCAAGATGATGAAAACAACAGAGAGCAGCACAAGCTATAAGCTACAAGCTCCCAGCTAAGCTATGTATATAAGAAAGACAAAAAATAAAAACTTCATTGCAAAGAACATGTCATTTTAAGGATGGAGTGAATAAATATTTATGGAATTCTTTAGTGTGCTTTCTTATGGAATTTATCTTATGTGTATGTTTGTATAAGAACCACATGTATCTTTTTATGTTGATGTGAGTACAGATGTTGGGTGTTCTTCGCGAAACGTCTCAAGGTGCAGAATCATCAGAAAAATGCGTGTTGGTGGTTGGTGGCTATGCTGATATATTCGGAGAAAAAGGATGAGCTAAGAAAAATTCATCACCATAACCTTTATACAGCTTGAATTTTTGTTTGTTTTAATAAAAAAGGACATTAAATCGAAATGTGATGCACTCAACTGGATTTTTCCTGATTAGCCATTTATTAGACATTGTTAACATTTTTAAGTTCACGGAAATTCAATTTCGGGAGCTGTTTCTACAGTTATCGTAATTGTTTTTAAAAATTACTCAATCTCAATAATAGGGAATAAAAAAAGTCTTAAATGGCGCCCAACACTTTAAAATAAATAATTGCGTGCATTAAAAGAAAACTTATTCACTTAGTAAATTAAGGTGGAGCTACAGTCCTGTGTGATCTAGGGCCTCACTCAACAAACTTCTCCATCTAGCTCGGTCCCTAGCTGCTTTAAAGAGCTTGGCATTCAAGTCATGTGCTTAAGCGGTTTTATTAGACTTCAGCTTAGAAATGGCAATCTTTACTTCATCTAAGTCGGAAGGACGGGATTGTTGGCTTTCACCATCTATGTTCAATGGATCATCGTCCTGCCTGACAGCGGTATTCGGTTCTTTGTCGACGTTATACAGTCTGCAGAAGTAGTCCTTCCATATTCTCAGCATTGACTGCGGTTCCACTATGATGATTCTACTTTCGTCTTTGCAGCCTTCGGTTCTAGGTTTATGTACCTGTGAACGTCGTTTCACCTCTTCATAAAACTTTCGAAATTCATTCCTGCTTTTAAACCTCTCAACATCTTCGACCACACGCTTCTCATGCCCTCTCCTTTTCCTTCTGAGAAGTCGGTGTTCCTCTCGCCTCATCTGCTCATAGAGCTCATGAGCAAATCTCGTCCTTTTATGCAGCACTGCTTTGCGTGCGGCTTCTCTGATTGTTGCCACTGGTTTTCGATACATTGTTCTATCGACAGAGAACTTCGAGAGAGGTTACTTGTAACTCGGACGGAAAAGGATTTGGCGATCTCTGACGATTGTAGCCGTTCGACGTTGTACCTTCTCCCAGCACCTCCCTGTTTTGCCTTGGGTCTGAAAATCCGAAGTGCTACCTTGGCTACAACGAATTGAGGTCCGAGTCGATGTTACTCGTAGCTCCTCGAAAAGTTCGTACATCCATAATGCTGGAAGCGTGTCTGGCGTCGATAGCAATATGGTCAATCTAGTTGACGGTAGAATGATCTTGTGAACTCCAAGTTCCTTTGTGGATGTTGGGGTCTGGAAAACGCGTACTGGCTACCATGTCGTTTCACCCGCATTAAAATCTATGAGCCTGAATCCGTTGTGGGAAGTGTTATCGTGCAGGCTGTTTTTCCCGATTATTTCACCAAAGATATCTCCCCTTCCTAGCTTGGCATTAAAATCGCCTAGGACAATTTTAATATCGTAGCTAGGACACTGCTCATATGTTTTGTCTAAGAGCTCGAAGAACATATCTTTGGTGTTGTCGTCTTTCTCTGCTGTGGGGGTGTGCGGGCATATCAGGCTAATGTTGCTGAATTTAGCCTTGATGCGTATGGTCATGAGGCGCTCATTGATGCACCTATAGCTCAAGACTTGTTTCCTTAGTGTGGCTCCAATGACAAAGCCGTATCCGAATTAGCGCTGTTGGTGCTCGTGGTAGAAGTCACCATAATAAATATCGCAGTTTTTCATCCTCTTTTTGCCCTGCCCGTATTCTCATTTCCGAAGCTCGTTGTCCTTTATTTGTTTGCGTAGGTTGTCAACAGTAGATCCGCCCTTATCCGAGGCTTGTTGGTGCTTCGCAACTATGAACTTTTTACGTGTCCAGGAAGTAGCCCCGACGGCACAACCCCCAATCTGAAGGGCCAGATCCTAAGTATAACTCCAAGGATGGGGAGCCGGATAAAACCGCTCCTATAGGCCTGGGCTCCGAATAAGTAGTTCAACCTTACTGGAACTGTAGACGCAACTGTTGATTCCATCTCGTGAAATTCCTCCGCTGCCGTCTGGATAAAGAGAGGTGCCTTAGTGGAAACACCTCTCCCCAAACTCTCTCGTTTGCTGCCCCAACAACTTTCCACTTGGGTTGGAACCCAATCTCCAGTTGAGGTACTAGGCGCCCGATGATCACCACGGGGAGGTGAGAGTAGGTGTTGATAGACAGAGTACGGTTTTGAGAAAAACATGAGGACGCTTGTATCCTCTTGAATGCACATGTCTGCCATTTGAACATCATTAAGAGAAAACTTAATATATTAAACACTTTGTTTTAAATAATATTTAAAGATAAATTTAAAAATTTCAAGTTCGATAGAGGTTATTGATAGGTCAAAATTAATTACCCATTTAGAGTGACAGATCAGACAAGTCTTTTCTTCTTTGTACAGTTTTTGTCCGAACACTGCCAGAAAATTTGTTCTATCTTTTCCAATAACTGGGAATTGATGAAAATTCTTAAGTGGCGCCCCACACTTCAAAATAAATAATTGCTTCTATTATTAAAATAATATTATACAAATTCTATATTTTATTTTAAATAATGTCAGAATAAATTTTACAGCTATAAGTTCTCTGAGTAAATGAAAAGAAAATCCAGAATTTATCTAGTTATATTTTAGCATACAAATGAAGTTCCATATAAAACGTAATCATAATTTTCCAGCAAAACCCTGACAAAGGATATGGAAGTTCCATATCCCACGTTCCCACGTGTATTAAGTTAAATTCTTCTTTACATCTCACCGTGTGCAGACGCGTCGCATCGCTTCTCTTCACTTTGTCGTATGTTAACAGGTATTTTCTGCTTAAAACTGAATTAACATTAAGTAACTCAATAACTTACATCCTTTTGTATGCAAAATATTTTTTTTTTGAAAGTAGTAAAGAAAAGTAAAAAGAAAAACAGCTTCCGTTATCCTAAAAAGAATGAATGTCACAAACTTAATTGACGCTTATTACTCCTTATATCTACATACACATACAAATTTAGATACACCATCAATACACCCTATGTTGTGCAGATAGGACGATAGCTTGATGTTCCATAGTGCAGAACCAACGCAAAAAAACGTAGGCAGAGTGAGTTTAATTTCCGTAGAAAATTCCTCCGCATTACCTTTCTTCTTTTGTGTAACGAAAAATGCTCGCATGAAAAATCAAACATTACGCGCGCCTTAGCACCGTTACACGTATAAAACCTATTCCGATACATTTCTCGCGCAGTAATTCAGTCGGTATAGCGGTGGTGTAGATTTATTTTCTCCTCCTCATTTTGTATTTTCTTCTTTGGAATCTTTTGTTGGGGTTTTTTCGGTTCTTCTTCTCCCACTTATGACGGTTTATAGTGGTCCTGGTTCTGCTTCTTCATTTGATATTATCATTTCTATACATACGCGTCGTTTATAGGTTCCACATCAAATGTCACCCTTATACGGTAAATGAGAGATACTTCCAGTATCAAAATGGAAAAAAGGAGGCAAAAATAAACACACAGGCTTAAAACCGCAACTGAAAAAAAGTTCTCAGTACCTCCAAAGATAAATGAAACGTCGTCGTCGACGTCGACGTCGCAGTGGAGGCGGCTAAGGGTGGTGGAGCCGATGTTGGCCTGGAGGAAATAATATAAGAAAGGAATCGGAGTAGTCAGAGGCAGGTTGGTGTGGTTTTTGGTGTGGATTCATGGTTGGGAGAAAATTGTGAAAATGAATGAAAAACATTGAAAAACTTTTCATTTTCCCTTTCGGTGATAACATTTTATATTCCATCCGAAAATTTACAAAAGAGATGGTGCTACTATACACCATCAGGGAAGCGTTTTCGCTGGGGCATTCTGTATACATATATAGCACATATATAAGTAAATGTATGTAGGTCCTGAGTGCTGCTCGAGCTAAAGTAATATATTCAAATAGGCATTTTATGAGGTCACAAGGATCGTTAAAAGAAATATTTTTTCAATGAAACATCATTAGAAAGGAGGAAAAATAAGCAAATTTAAGGTGCTGCATGAACGACAGAGAAAATTGGATATCCTCCTGAAGAAGAAAAAGAAGCCCAACCAACAAAAGAAAAACAAAAACAAAAAATTGAAAAAAAGGATGGTTCAAAAAATTGTGATGGATTTGATTTTGTTAAGGTTCTCAGAATAATGGCGCCCAACGTGGGGTATGTGAGGATATGGTTTTGTTACTCTCGGATTTATATATTATCTTTTCTTTTTTTTTGTTATTTATATTGTTTTTGAAGACATAAAACAGAAGGAAGAAAGTTGGTCTTTAAACATATTTTTGACGGTAACTTCATAAAGTGGCGCCCAATTGAATTGCAAGCTTTCACAATTCCTTAATAAAACATTAATTTTAAAGAGAAATAGGATTGAAACTTAAAACACTTCTATGGAAGAACATTTATTTTACAATAAATTTCAGAAAAATGGCGCCCAACATGCATCTTTTTTTTTGTTCTTTTTCCAAAAAATTAAGCTTATCTTTTTCAAGAAATTTAATATTAGCTTCAAGAACCTTGCATTATGGCGCCCAATATAAACAAAGGGTCCATATCTTTGATTAAAAACATACTTTAAAAAGGTTAATTTTTGTAAATGCGGAAATACGGAAAATAGTGGCGCCCAACGTGGAGTAACTATTAAAATATTTGTTTTTATTAAATTAATTTGATAATTTACTTTTTTTATAACAAGACACTATGTGGTACTGCAAATAGGGACACACAATATACTAATGCTTTGGGCGGCAAGTGTGAAACATGTAAACGTTCGGGTTTGATTAGAATCGCCTCCAATATTAAAATGATATATATTGTGGGATTGAAATATTCATGTATTGTATTGTCTATTATTTATGTTAAGGAAGTTCAATAAGTGTTCTTTGAATTCATATTAATGTCTAACTTTTTCTTAAGTGGCGCCCAATTCAAAACCTAAATTCATTTTTAATTATCTAAATGAATAAATGAATAATATACTGAGCTTGATTTCTAAAAACCGGTTAACAATCTTTATTTTAATTAAAATTTATAAATTTTAAATGCAAACATTTTCAATTCTACTAAAGTTACTGGGAAATGCCAAGAAATCATTTAAAAAATGTTCATCCAATTTAAATCCAATTTTTCTAAGAGAAATGAGCTAAATTATACTCCCTCCTTTTATATGCGTTTACTTTTCTTTCATTCTCGGAAAATCCACAAGACCTGTTTTTTAACTCTCCCTTCTTAAATTCTAAACTAAAAAGGATAATTATGAATTTTTACTTTCAATGGAAATTATATGCTGCGTCGTCGAGGAATTATGAAAGTAACTTAACTTTACTTTCGCTCTGACAGCCGAGAGTGAGATTTTATGTTAATGCAAATGGATTTTCTTTGCCGAAGCCCCAGAAACTCAGAACTTATAGAACCAGCCTCAGTATCAGAACCAGAACCAGGACCAGGACGAAGACCAGGACCACAACCAGCATAAGCTACATATAGCACGAGAACTCCTCCCTCCTCGGTAGTTGAAATTGTATAAAGTCGCTGCCTGGATAGCATTAACTGGCACAATACTATACTGCAGTACATAATAAGCCACGTTAAGGTAATAATAATAATATAGTCGTTCTCTTGCGTAATTAGAAATACGCTTTTACTTTTACTCTTTATTGTCCTCGTTAGTTGTTCTTTTTTTATTTTTTCGTTTCTCCTGTTGAAGTTTATTGTTGCTCTGTGTGATGTCTGCTCAAGGGTGTGTTCTCACTTTTTTCTTCTCCGAATACATTGTACAATATTTTGGCATATTATAGCTCACGTTTATTCTATCTCTGACATGGGCTGGGAATGAATCCTTAAAAGCAGATTGGGTAAAATATCAGCATCGCTAAGGTAAGCTGAAGCTATAAGGTGTATATAGTTATACTTGAAGTAATGTAGTAAAGGAAAATTGTGTTGGTGGAATAATTACAAATTAAAATATTATATACGTCCTTATGTAGTCCCAAATGGATAGTAATTAACATCGTCAAGGATATTCAAACGGGATGAAATAAAATTCCAGCTCCTTCTATATCGTCTTGTCACTTTATAAAGAGCACAAAGCAAGAGATGACACCCGCCCTATCTTTTTCTATCGAATGCAACGCTGTTGCCGCTGCTGTCAAAAACAACACTTAGAAATATCTCCATCATCTTACCGCTGCTCTTTATGTCTACCGTTATAATATTCTTTGAGAGATTTCTTAAACACCATCGCACAGCGTTTGACTTTTTTTTGTATTTAAAGGAAGAAAATTTAATGACTTATAAGAAAAAGATGAATGTTGTTTACGCAGGCGTTTTTGCTTAAATTTTTAATTAATGCCGCAAAGGATGAGTTTATGAAGAGCTTAGAATTTTTTTGTTGCAGAGTTTCTGAATAGATGTTGTTAAAAAATACAAGGTAAGAACATTGATGGAAATATAATGATAAAAGCTTGTGTAATAAGTTAACAAGAGGTCTAAAAAGACTGAAAACATCTATCTTTCAATAAAAAGTGATGGTTTTCATTGGGCGCCATTTAAATTTAAATATAAACCTGCCCTTTTTCATATTATAAAATCTTGTTTTGTTGTTTCACTACTACGTTTTTTTAAATGTACGAGGGGGTTTAAAGTGCAAGCATTTTTGTTTTTGTATAACATGCCCAAACTATATAAGTTAAATTTTTGTTATCCTTATTATGCCAAGACACAGTATGACCGATAGGAAAGCTAAAGAGGGTTTGAAAGGATGTATCGGTGTACATTGGTTTCAAATCATTGAATATTTTATGACAGAATGTAGTTAAGTATTCCACATTCGCGTAGTACGGCTGAAGAACAAATCTTTGAACTTAAGAGAACAACAAAAGTTGGATTCAATGGCATACTTAGCATTTCTCTAGGCCCGAGTATTACGGTTGAATTATTTGAGTGACTGTTTAAATAATTATAGAACGGTTGAGACAAAACAAATGTACGAAAATATTTTAATAAAGACAATTTTTTTTAATAAACATGACAATAACTTATATATCTCCTTGCATTAAAATTTTAATAAGATTTCGATCTTCTATGGCTTTTTCCAATATTTACCGTGTCACGGTAAAAATTACCGCGACAAGAACCATTCTCTCCGTCATCCAAATACTTGTTCCTCCCTCCTCCATTCGTACAGGTGTTTCCTTCAATCTACTGAGAGAGAGAGGGGCAGCCATGGTCCATCAGCCATCGGTTCACTCTCTCAGTACTTTGGAAGAAACATAATCATGGATGTCGATTTTCCACTTTAACTAAGGTGACAGATGGGCGGTCTTGTCAATTACTAAGAACGGGTGACAGCCAGTCCCCAAAGAATGAGCATAATTACCACCATAAGTGTCAGACGGATGGTCTGACTCCAGCAAACCAAAATTGGTACGGTCGACACTTGGTCTCCAAATGCCGGAGTTATTCCATGGGAGAATGGCTTCAAGCCCAACTTTTACACCCTCATTATAATTAAATGTACAAGATGGAACGATAACGTAAGTCCCTATTTCCCAAATCTGCGCGAAAGTCAAACGAAATAACTTTAAAACGCGTGTAGCAAACTTCTGCCACATTTCTCTTCCCACAATTGTTATTAATTGAAACTTACTAATTTCCATCAAATTTCCACAATTATATTTGTTTTGCTGGGAAATATCGGTGGGTAATAATGCAAAGTGTGAACCATCAAATTTCTTGAGTTCCAAGGTTTCTCTTTCATTCAAAATTGAATCGGGGATGTTAGGTGGCTGAATGCACCCACTGCATTCCCGCACTCTACAAGTCAGAGTAAAGCGCGGCGAATTCAGGGATGACTTGCATTAAGCTGGCGAGATTAAAGTGCGAGTAAGAGAAGGCTACTGGGTTTGCAACTGCGTTGGCACACTCACGCAAACAAGCTGAGCGTAGCTGAAAAAATTACGCGACCGAAACCCAAGTCACTGAGTTGCTGAAAGCACTGGGTATTTGAAAAAAAAGGGTTCATCCAGGCTTGGAAAAAGCCTGGGGACTCACTTTTTTGTAAGCTACGAAATCGAATAGATCGAAAGAAAACTAATTTAGGAAGAAAGAAATTTGATTAAAAAAAATTTTATTTGAGGAAGTGTTTTGAAAATTTGAAAAAAAGAGAATAATTTTAGAGATTTGTTGGAATATACTCTTTGAGATACAGGAGAGGAAAAGAAGGAAAATTGGTTAAGGAAGGAAGGGAAATCTGGCAGGAGAAATAAGCTAAGTATAATAGTTTGGTTTATTTGATTAAAAATTATTTCCGTTGAATAACATTATTTCGTTTTCGAGACATTGTTCAAAAATTATCGTTTGGCTTTGGCTGTTCGCTTTATTTCCGAAAATTACGGAACTCGTGACCCGCTTAAAATAAAACCGTTAACATTTTTTTCGGAACTAAACGTTACCGGTCCATCTTATCTTTCCTTGAATATCGATTTGTTTCTTTGTTTAAAAGATCCTGGGTTTTAGCCCTACTTAATTGCAAGGTTTTCCCAGGCAATTTACTTAACAATAAATATTGTGAAAATTAATTCCAAGACTTAATATTTTATTGAAACTTCTTTCACAGTCGGTTTCGCTCCGAAGGTTTGCAATTTCCTTAATTATAAAAAAAAATTGCTGGCGCCCTATTTATCAATTTCAGGATAGACACCCCTGTGGTCACCGACATTTTTATATTCTCATCAATTTAATTGATCACCTACGATATCATCTCAATTAGGATATCAATTTATTCGCTGAACCCACCCTAAGCTGAGTGGCCGGAGATATCAGCATCATACGTGCTGAATGTGTTAAATTTTTCTACGACCTTCTTTACGTTCTAGGTTCTATTCTTCGTCGTGGTTTTGTTCGGGATTGTCGTAATCGTGGTCGTCGTCGTCGTCGTCGCGTCGCGTAGAAAAATTATAGCAACAACCGTAGTATATCGATAATAATCGATAATAACCCCTTAAGTTTTGTTCTTCAAATGGGCAATCGTTTTGGATATGGGAAGTGCAACTGCACTTCCCATATCCAAATACAAAAATCATGTGCAGCTAAATCGCACTATCTTGAGCACCATCTGCTTCCAAACCGTGAAACTATCTAGTTAATAAACCTTTAATAAAACAATTGAGGGACGAGACATTGGATATATTGCATCATATTGCTGAAACTCTTAATCCTGCACATCATGTTTTATTAATCAAGACTCTATAGCGCTCACCATTGACTGTTACTTTCTTGCCACTATCACTTTCATCAATCAAAATAAGAATAATTTCTTTATTAAAGTATCCATTGAACCAAATATAAGTTTCATCCATAGATAAACAAAATTCAAGCAATACGTATTTCCAGAATAATTATTAAAAAAAAAAGAGGCTGGGGTGCGACCCACACTGATAACTTCCCATCCCGTTTGTCTATTTGTCTTGCTTAAAAGTTTGTAGTTTTTCGTGTTGGGTTAAAAAAGTTATCAATTGAATTATTCTTACAAATTTTAAAATTACCAAGAATATTTTTCATATAAAGAAATAGTTTAGTTTGAAAATCCAGTTTTGTTAAATAAATTTTTAGTCGAAAGCAAATTTTTACCAGTTTTAATAGCATTTCTTAAATTTTTACAAATTACATGAATGAAATTAAATTGAGAGATATCAAGAATCGAACATCGATTTTTACCAAATCCACATACTATTTCTTGAAGATTTTATTTCTTTATGAAAAACGGACTGTTGGTTGGATTAAAAAAAATAACTACTGAATGTAATAAAAAGAGTTTGAAGACAATATTTTTAATTTTTGAATAGCTGTTTGAGTCTAAAGCACATTTTTAGTATTTTTTTTGTTGTTAGGTTTATATTTCCTCAAAATTTTACTGCGTGTTGAAACATAAAAGTAGTTTAAAGCCAAAGTTCAAAATTTTTTAAAAGATAATTAAGTCGAAATCAATTTTTATCATTTTTTATAAAATTTTTTGTTTAGGTTTTTATTTTTTGTTAAAAAAAACTGTCTGTTTGGTTTTTCTTAAAATGTTCCGAATGTTGAAAACAATATTCCTTTTAAGTTAAAATTAGCTGGTAGCCATAATCTCAAAATTTTGAAAAGATATTTGAGTCGAAAATGTTTACCAAATTTTGTTAAATCTTCCTTTAAGTTTTTATTTTTTGTAAAAAAAACTGTCAACTTTATTTTTTTCAAAATTTTATCGAATGTTGAAAACAATGTTTCTTATAAAATAAAATAAGTTAAAAGCCAATATTTAAAATTTTTGAAAATTTATTTGAGTCAAAAATCATTTTTTACCAACTTTTGTTAATTTTTTGTTCGGTTTTTAATTTTTTGTAAAAACATTGTCCATTCGATGTTTTTTAAAATTTTACTGAATGTTAATTACAATATTTTTTTTAAAGATAAAAGTAAATTAAGCTAATATCTCAAAGTTTTAAAAAGATATTTAAGTCGAAAATCAATTTTTACCAACTTTTATTAATTTTTTTTGGGTTTTCATTTTTTGTAAAAAAAAACTGTCAATTCGTTTTTTCTCAAAATTTTATCAGATGTCAAAAAATTATTTTTCGTTTCACAAAATTGTTTTTGAGATGAAATCATATTTTAGCCTTAAAATTTTGGAGGTGAAACATTTTTTTAATTTTTTTTTGATTCATAAAAAATACAGTTAAATGGATTTTTTTTCAAAAAATATATTTCTTTGATATCACATTACAATATATTATATAAAATATAATTCAAGTCTCTAGCCATTATGGTTCGTAAGATATTTAGGATTAACCAAAATTTTCACCTTTTTTCAAATTGCTTTGGTAAGAAAACCATCCACGCAATTGTCTTGAGAGCTCTTTGTTCATCTTTCTGCCTTATTATCTGTATAACAAAATTTATTTCAATTCGACTCCGGTTCTTGAGCTATGGATGAAGAAAAAAAACGTCGCGAACGTACGGACGTACATACGTACACACGCACGCACAGACATCTTTCTAAAAATCTTTTATTTCGACTTTAGGGACCTTGAAACGTCGAGAAATGTCAAAATTTTCAATTTGACAAATCGGACCCATTACAATAACTTCCTATGGAAAATTAAAAATATATTTCAGAAACGGGTCAAGGGTCAGTTTATTTATTTTGAAAATTCAAACCAAACTAAAAACTAATCACATGACAGCTTGAAAATTTGAGCAATTCTTTTATGATTTGTCCGGCGAAGTCTATGCCGCCTGGTAAGAAGTCTGTGAGATATTCAATAAACAAGGCGAACAGACTCGGACTCAATGTACAGCCTTGTCTGACTCCCGATTGATTTTTAAACCCTCTCGACAACTCTTCTCTATTCCATACCTTAGCAATTGTATCGGCATATTGATTCTG
This sequence comes from Eupeodes corollae, assembly GCF_945859685.1. NCBI lineage: Eukaryota > Metazoa > Arthropoda > Insecta > Diptera > Syrphidae > Eupeodes > Eupeodes corollae. Next base: position 301,267,728 of record NC_079147.1, on the reverse strand, counting down.
AATTACTCTCCCGAACTTCCATTACATTCCATTACTATGCAGCTTGTAGTTAAGCGCATGTCTATCGATCATATCAAATGCAGATATAAAGCCAACGAAAAACGTATATATCTTCTTGTCCCTATTAAGGACGTATATAGCTTCTTGTCATTATTAAGGAATGTTTCTGCGATATTTTTAAGGGTAAAAATATGGTCAACCTTCGAATAACCTATCCTAAGGCCTGCTTGAAACTCCTTAAAGAACTTGAAGTCTTCTATCCATTTTTTAAAACGTTTTTGCAAGACCAGCAAAATGATGAACTCCTTGAATTCAAGAGGCATCATTCCTGTTTCAATGACTTTGTTATAAATAGTTGTCAGTCGATTGATTAGCTCTTCTGCCTTACTTATAAAATTCTGCTGGTATGCCATTCGGTTCGCATGCTTTCCCATCTTTAAGTTCCATTACAGGTGAAATCACTTCTTGGTGTCTAATTGCAGCATCAAGAGTTTCATTTTTAAAACCTGTAGAAGCGTATTGAAAAAACAAGTTTCCCTTCTGTTGGATTCAACAAACTCTGAAAGTGATCTGCCAGCTGATCAGAACATATACAAAAATGGATTCAAAGCTTTTTCAGCTTCAAAGAATGCTACCTTCTTTAGCTTATATTTATATTGCCTTGAAAGATCTTTTAGCCAACAAATATTGATTTTTGGAGTAGCCATCATTCGAATATCTGTTTGCTCTAAGCCAGCTAAACGATAATTCCCGTGTCTTTCTACAGTCTACATCAAACCTTGGCTCTATGTAGTTCTGCCGGCCTTGCTTAATATTTCATGTCGGTTTCCATTTCAGTTTCAGTAGGGAATTTATAAACTTGGACTCTTGAGCTTATCTGGAAATCAGTCCAACCGTTTTGATCACTGGAAAGTGGTCTGAATACGGTACAGTCTCTATTTTCATGTCAATCATATGCTCATTCCGTTCACTGCCTACGAGACTAAAGTTTGTCACAGTGCTTCCCTGACTACTGACAAAAGATAATTGACCTTATATATCTGACAAGCTTGTACCATTTTGTATTCTTAACCCGTACGAGTTACATAGGTCAATAAGCTTTGAGCCTCTTGCGTTGCAGACTTCAACCTTTGGTTTTCTCTCGATTCCCAGTACACTGTTCTCATTTCCAGCTTGACTTAAGCTTTCACACTGGACGGAGACGGGTTTTCTCCGTACGGACGATTTAAAACAGCCGTCACAATGACTGAAATATACGGCGACCGTGCTATTGCCGTCTTATCAGTGGCGCACACATTCACAAAAGACGATTTTTATTCGTCTACCGTCCGTTTTTGCTGTCACTTGTAGTAAAGCAAAATATCGAAAATAAAACCAAATTTAGGCTATTTACGGGAAAAATACGTTATGTGTGAAAACAAAGTCCGTACGGAAAAATTTTAACCGTACACGGACGAAACCGTCTCGTGTGAAAGAGGCCTACGTGTTTCTCGAACAAAACACATTTGGACTCCATTTTGTTCAGTTGAATCGCCAATTCTGCAATGCTTCGTAATCTCTGTGCTGATTCCTTCAATATCAGACTTGGTTGCAACGTCTTTTAGCTTGACATATAATAAATTAGCAATAATTCTGCAATATTTTCTCCAGATCACAAACTGCCAAGTTCCCAACCGGTGTTTTATTTTTTAATGCAGTACTCGATGAATTCGATTTTGGTGAAGACATTTCGGTAAACAGTCTTTTTGATGGGTTTTGTTCGTTTTTATTCGGTGTTCGAGTCATAGGTATATTTTTAATGTTTTTAATATGTAACCTTAAAAACTATTGACGTAATATTGATTGTCAGGTCAATTTCGACTACAAAATATTTATTTAAAAGAAAAATCACTGTCTTTATTTTTTGGACCAGATGCAGAGTTGGCAACGCAAATTTGGTTAATATAAGTAATATGATGCATGGCATTGTCGCCTGCCTGATTGGCTACTAACATTATAACTTTATGAAGACTAAAAAAAAGTGCACATTAAGATTTAAACGCTTCATTAAAAATTTATTGTTCATATTTTAGTGCTGATTTGCACTGTGTATATAACTTAGTGACATCTATTTCCTGTAGAAGGCTTATGATTTCAGTATTTGAAAGAAAGTCACTGCCTACGACAAGTCTTCTTATTTCTCTGAATATCGCACATTGTCCAAGAAGGTGAAAAAATCCTCACGCTCTTTGAAGTTTCATAGCTTGCATACAATCGGTAAGTCCCCGCGGTGAGGAATATAGTTCTCATCTAAGCCGGAACATGCTCGAAATTTATTCGATACTATATTTGTCGTGGAAGGAATTTCTTCACCGGAGATCGTAGTCTAGTGCAGTAAACTTTTGGCTTGCTCCGTGTATTGTTCTTTCGAGGCTCACCAGACGAGCTATTAAGCGATATAAAGTTGGTTTCCATTAGGCAAGGTAACTATAGTTCAGGGGAACATCCTCTGCTCGGCTAGTTGTATCCAGTCTATAAACCACCCACTTCGGGATTGGATTGTTTGAAGAACTACTTTATTTGGAAAATCGTAATTTAGCATATCGAGAGCTTTGAGGACGTCATCAACGTGCAGCTTGAGTGTTTGAATGAATACGGGCGCTAAACCCATTTCCAACATGGCGTATTCGAACATGGCGTACTCGAAGAAAGGTTGAAAATCAGTTTTATGTAAAATCTGAGCAGTTTTTTCAATTGCTCATATCTCCGACCTTTTATGCTTGCACATAAAACATAATTGATTCCGATACAGCTTCAAAGACTCTGAATTTACTGGTATGCGTAACTTTATTATTATTAAAGAATTGCTTCCATGGTACCTTTTAAGCTTTAACAAGATTGTTAGTGAGATGTTTCTCCATGCCCAAGATCTTAGTAAAGCAAACACCTTAATATTTGTATACTTTCACCAACTCTACTCTTTGACCATTATAGAGCCATTGCTCACTTATTCATGGTCAGCCATCATCACTTTTTGTTTATTTGAATTTACCACTAGAATCCACCTTTTACAATATTTATCAAGCTCATTTATCATTAGCTGAAGGGACTGCGGTTTATACGCGAGCAGGACAATGTCGTCAGCGAAAAGAAGAGCTTTAATGTAAACGCCTGCCTACCCAATTCCTTCTGGTAACGCTTCGACTATATCTTCAATAAAGAGTGCAAAGAAATTTTGACTAATTCCACAGACCTGTCTAACTCATGATTTCGTTTGGAACATTCGCCATTAAACACTAATGCTAAGATAGTCTTGTATAAATTTTGCGATACTCTACCGAACTTAAGTGACGCACGTTCTTATCTAAAAAAGCTTATAAAATAGTGCATTGCGATCCACGGTGTCGAAAGCAGCTTTAAAATCAACAAAAATGCAAATTGTTCCTTATTTCTTGAGAGGAATGGTGTAGCAGTCCAGCTAAGTACAAAAATATGATTGACGACGTTGGAGTATCCCGATCTAAAGCCCGCTTTGAACTCACTGAACAAAATTTTAGTCCATTCATTTAAACGACTGAGCAGAGTTTTATAATATAAAAACATATTCTTATTTTATTTATGTCGAAAGCCCGTTTAGTTCTTCGTGTTTTTTTTTTAAATAAAAAAGAACCACAATTTATGTTGGGCGCCATTTATTACCAAATCAATAAATGTATATTTTCTTCTGTACTCTCAGGTTTGATTGCAAATTGATTCTATTGTTGAGAAGCAACATTAACAAATTTGTACCCTAACCTTCCCATAAATGTTGTTCAACCATATGCTACCCTACGACGCCTACTTATCTTGAAAAGTTCCTGACAAAATTCAATAAACCCTCAATAATTTTATTTATACCTACATACTCGTATATACTTGATGTGCACTCGAAATTATCTGTGATAATAACGAAGCCGACAAAAGTGTTCAATACACTTACATTTAGTACTTTTACGCATTTAAAAACCCAAAACCATGAAAAACAATAAAATACGACACGCAATAAATTTTTAATTAGACACACCTCTCGACTACCCATCAAATTTGCTACGCTTTTTATAATAAACGAGTATCTTCTCGAGAGTATAAAACTCATTGGACGACGAGAATAACGACGATGACGATGATGATGACGACGAACGCATTAAAATGCCTCAAACATCCCGCATTATTTGTAGGATGGTTTGGCGCAATGATAAGCACATGTTCTGATTGCCATGGGAATATTATCATTAATTGCTTCTCCCGCACATCATGAGGACTGATGATGATGATGAACATACGACGGACGCAATCAGGCTTATAGGCCCAATTTCGACGATGACCATACGCTACATTTAAACCGAAAACACGCCGAAAAAATAAACAAAAATTTCCGAAATTTCTTTCATTTTCGCTGCCGAAACGAATCAGTGATATTTTAAAACCAAAGAATGAAATGAGAAATTATTTCCGTGCTTCTTTTTGTCGAAGCATTTTTATTATTATTGGGAATTTATTGCTGCGATAACAACCCTGCATTTCAATTGGATCTCATCACGAGTACCTACGCTGCACCACACATATTTAATTGAATTCCTTTCCGTTGATGATTGAGGCTGTGGGTCGCGGTCGTGGGTGTGTTTTGCTTTGCGTTGCGTTGCGTTGATGAACGGGATGGGGTCGCTACATGCATAACAAATATGATCTTTCAGGGTGTCCCTTTTTTTCTATTTGGTGTCGTCCTTTGTCCAGTACCGGTTTGATCCTTTGAGTGCGCCCTTTCAAAGGACTTTGTCAAAATCCTTGTCTTATCCTGTTTTTATACTTTTTTTTTTATATTAAGCGCCCACTCAAGGGAATATGAATACCCTTGTAATGTTTAAAAACAGTTCGAGCAATTAGGAAGGTAGGATAGGATTATAGGGGAGATATCGACTCATATTGGTTTTAATTGTCTGCAATAATGAGTGGGAATTATTTAGTCTGATAAGGCATTCCACATTCATGTTGTGCAACTGAAGAAAGAATCTCTTTAATTTACAGTGCGTAAAAATTTGGCTGGTGAGCAATCTTAGAAGAACGGGTATTAGGGTTAAATTCTTTAAATAAAATAATGACAGGCATGAAACCTTACGACGCGACGGTGCTGAAGAGATACAAAAGTTTCAGTTACGCAACGGTCACCTATCATTTTTAGGGCTCTCTTTTGAATTCGGTCCAAGAGACTCAAGTGGGTAATAGGAGCACCTGCTTAGATATGGGAATTATGCTCAAGTTTCGAACGAATATAGGATTTATAAATTATAGCCAGGTCAGAAAGGGTAAAAAGTACTCGCAGTACTAGCCATTTTTGGCGATGTCAAATATGTGATCACGACACAACAAGATTGGTTTGTAATGCACGCACATACCTAGGACTGATAGCTGTTCAGTCTCTTCGATACAAGTACCACTCATGGATAGTGGCATTTGGAGAGGGTTGCGCTTTTTCGGAAGTAGACACCATTGAGTTTTCGAAGCGTTAAATTCCACACGTTTTTGATTACCCATTGGACAATGCTGTCAAGATCAGAATTTAATATGCTTATCATACGCTAGTCCATATCTGAAGAATAAGGATGCGAACCTGAAAACGAATATGAAAAGCTGAGGGTGCTGTTATCAGCGAAGCAATGTGGTGGGTTAGAAATTTCAGACAAAAGATCATTTATAAAAATGAGGAAAAAGGTGGGAGACAAAACAGAGCCCTGCGGCACACAAGCGTTTATGTTGTGGATATCAGATTTGAAAACGTCCAAAACTTTCGGAATTGAACGTTCCGAAAGATAATTACTAACTTCTAGAAGAAGGAATTCATCAATACCAAAATCACGCATTTTGGATAACAGAGCTTGACTCCAAACTTTATCAAATGCCTTTGAAACATGGAGTGCAACAATCTTACTTTTTCTAAAACGATGTAAAAATTAGTTCTACTGTTCGATGAGATAAACCATGAGATCACTAGTGGATCTATTTCTACGAAAGCCATACTGCTGGTCATTAAGAAGCTTCCGTTCTTCGAGATATTTTTTAAGTTTAAAATTAATCAATGTTTCCATGACCTTAGAAAGAAGGAACGTGATATTGGATGATAGTTAAAGGAGAGGAGGATTCGTAGTTTTAAGGGACAGCCTGGACAAATGTATTTTTCCATATACTCGGAAAGAGGCTTGTGGCTTGAGGCTTGAAAGAGTGGTTTTGCCAGCGTTGAAGAACACTTCTTCAGAAGAATAGCGGGGATACTATTCGGGACAGTGGATTTGGAAATATCAAGATCTTTAAATACTCTAGCAACTGAACGAGTACGAAAAAAGATGCGTCAAATAGAATCATTTACGCTTCCGAGTTCAGGAGGATTCATGTCACTCATTGACAGCTTCGAATTAACTGCAAACTGTGCTGCAAGCAAATTGGCTTCTTCAGAGGAGCTTACAAAATCTAGAAACTCTTTACATCTCAAATCACCATGAGTTAGTTTTTTATGGGTTTGATAGGTTCTACCCTATTCGGGATAAAATTTATCATTTCATAGAGAACTAAATTTGTAACCATATCTGCGTTGGAATCCACGTCACTATCGAGGAAACATAGTGACCAGTTAAAAATCCTGAAAAAGTCGTTGAGACCTTCCCAATTGGCTTTCTCATATTGCCATACGGTTCTCGTAGTGGTTTTTGGGCATAAGAAACTAGAAGAAATGATACAAAGGTCTGATAATCTTAGAGGCGATAGTAAACTCATCGGGTATTTATTAGGATCAAAAGTAAGAAACAAGTCAGGAGTGTTTGTGGATTGACCTTCAACGTCAGGAATCCGCTTTGGCTCTTCAACTATCTGAGTGTGGTGGTTTAACTCAGCACACATTTCGTCCAACCTTCCTTTGTGTGTGGGGGTCAAACTGACTTCCATGAATATGTAAGGATGCTATATGCTTGCCTCCAATCTGCAAGGAAGAAACGCTTTCTTGCACCTGATTACTTGCTTAGTGGCCCCTGGCAAAAGTTAAAGAAATCAGTGCAGTTCGATTATGAATGATACTGATCAAATTTTCAACTTTTGAGCAAACGCAAGAAGATATGGTTTACTTCCTTCCTATCATTAAATCTTGGGAAAGATGGTTAACACAGGACTGTCCTCCTTCCTCTGGGCCAGAGGTTGACTTACTGATAAAAATTATGCAAACGAAATAAGTTTTAGTAAATATACAAATCGAATGACTATAAGTCGTTGGTATTTAATATAAGCTTAAAATAAGTCTGAAGTGCAATTAAAAATCATTTTTAGGAATGATGTAAATTGTAGATAAAGCTCGGCGGATTGCAGCCAAGAAGAAGCCGGCCGACCACTTATAGCCTAGATGTCACTTCATAAAATAATAAATTAACATACCGCTGTAGATGTGGTACCAAGGGATAAGTTGTAGCTCCTTGGTTAATTCCAGGAACATATGTGGAATGGCCTTCTTGTGAGAGTATCGTGGTATTTGTGGTTTATCCTATATGCATAGGGTATTGGTTTTTAATTACTCAAAAAATCAATGGATTAAGCCAATACCAAAGGTTAACAAAGAGGTGAATTTGTTATGTCTTGGTAGCTTAGAAAGAGGATGTACGAGCAAAGATTTTTTTACTCGTTTTGCTTAGATTTTAATCGCGAATGTTGATCTGATTAGAAAATCTTCACAGATAATTATTCTTACTTACTCCAAATCTGCAAGTGTTCGAAGAATTCGAATAAAAAAGAGCGACGACGAGGGTTAGAGAAAAAACGCAAAAACAAATTTAAACTTTATGGTACGGTGGTCTGTGCTTGAATGCCAGATCCTTCTTTTATTTTCTTCTTTCTCTTTCTTGTTTTAAATTTTAGTACATTTTTTGTTACAATTAAAGATGGCCGATGATTTTTAGTGGCGGCAAATTTGAAAAGTTAAGAATTTTAGTACGAATTTTAAGCTATATTCGCAATGATTTTTTGTTAACATTTTAAAATTTTTATTCAAATTTAGGTTTTAAGTTTTAATTCAAGTTTAGACTTTAAGTTTTACATTAAAATTAAAGTTTAAGTATTCAGAATATCAAATTAAAAATAAATTTAGTTTTAAGTCAAAGTTAATTTAAATATAGATTTTAAGTGAATTCAAACAGTGAGATTAATTAAATTCAATAATATGTTGATGAACTGCTTGTGCTTCAACTCACTCGGAGCATTTCGCCAAATAAGAGAGAGTAAATCTTAGCGTAAATCATTTTGGTTATTTTCAAAAACTAAGCGATAAAGCAATGCCTGGGGCAGCAAGTGTAAGAACTTGCCCTCAAATTAAGGCTCATTGCCAGGTGTTGATGTTGTAAGCAATTGTGTAGGTACATTGAAATCGCCCGTAACAACGATCACACTATGCGGAAATAGGATACAATTATCTGTATAGAGTCGGACAGTTCTTTGAATTTGTTAGAAGTCGAATTACTTGGGGTACGATACATAAAACACATGTGCCTTTAGACGGTAAATTTAAACCACATATAATTCAAGTTTGTGTTGGGGAATTGACCATATTGTGGTAGAAGTTGATAGGCAACATCAATCCGTACACTACACATACGGCTAGACCATGGTGAGAAAAGAATAAAGGCATGTAACTATAACCGAAAAGGTTGAACTCCGAGTGATCGGTGGTTTCGACAACCTGAGTTTCGCTGAGTGCCAAAACAGCTGGTTTGTTCAAAACAGCATGAACGTATGCAGCATTTTGCCCTAAGCCCACGAATATTGTTACTCTGAACGCAAAACTTACCAATCATTGCAATACACAAAAACACATCCTGATCATCACCAAGCACCGCCGCCGCCGGATAAAAAGTGGATAGTCCCACACCGTTCTGTTATTTTTGTTACACTGGCTTTATTGGGAAGCCTCGCCACGTCGAATTGTTAAATTACATTGAATTACTCATAATTTTTCGGTCATTACAAAAAGGACTTCACAGAAGGACTTGAAAAGAGTCCTTTCCTCGTACTCGCCAGCGCGTGCTTATCCCGAGATACATAAAAATGGGAATAAAAACAAAACATCTGTGAACTTATAATAATTGCTTCAATGGAATAATTCGTATTTCGCATACCTTGAAGAATCTCATAAAAAAAGGACGAAACAGTAATATAATATATCTATAAATAAACTCATCCTTATGGTCGTAAAAAATATAAAAAAGGTACATTCGAGTCAAGCTCAAGCTAGAGCAGCATCAGCTCATTAATTTCCATTCTTCGTCGTTGGTTTTGCCGAATCTTTGGATATGGATTGGGATTGGGATTCTCTGGATTCGTGGAGAATCTGTGGATTTTGTTGTCAAAGTAAAAGTCTTCCCAGGCTGCTGCTTTAACCTGATTGCGAATTCATATCATGTTTGCGTCGTGTAATCCTTTTTGAGAGTGTGCCACGCCGCGCTACGCGTTCTTCCAATACTCTCGTATTCTATGCCACCCATTGGCATTCCATTTTCACAAGGACACAAAATATATATATTCTTAAATACAATTCTGTTGGTATTTTCTTTCGTTTTCGTTTTCATTTTCATTTTCGTTTTTGTTCACATATCCGTTTTTATTTTTGTGGTTAAAGAAGAAATTGTCACTTGAGTAACGTTAACCGCACGCAAAAGCACCGATTTTGTGTTTAGAAGTCGCCTCGCCAGGATCTAATATTCGTATGCGTTGTCTATAGTAAAAAGGATACGGCATAAAATCTGACTTTATGAACGTATTGAGTGCTCGTAAATGCTTCTCGCTTTTCCTATATATGCGTTGCGTATACATAAATAGAAAAACAGAAAGAAGAACGATATCTACGAATATAGAGGTGACATGATGAAGAGAATTCGGTAACTCGATCTTATCTAAGATGGAATGGAGTATAAGGTGGATGCTTTTGTGGCGAAACATCATCAGGGATGATATACCTAGAGTTGCCATTTGATATTAAATTGATTTATGTAAATCCCTTATATGGGAAATTTACTTTAATGACAAACAATGAAGTCTTTTTTATTATATATATTTATTTTGTTGTTGTTGTTATGAGGAACCGAACGTCTCTCCTTTGAAAAAGACTTAGGATAGGCAGCTTTATGATATTCATTTTGGACAATGATTGAGGTTGGTTTTGGAGTATACTCTATATGTATATGGGATCTAAATTTGATTAAGGTTGTATAAGAGCATATAAATCTTTTATTTTCTTTCAATTATTTTTTGATGGAGTATTTAAAATTTGTTGTTGTCAAAAGCATCGATTGATTTGAAATCTACAATCGATGTAATTTCACTGAGCCAATGTATGCAATTCATTTAAGAACGTAAAATATTTGCTTTCCTTATAAGTTTCCAACGAGTCTAGTAGACTTTCGTTTATTTGTTCCAATTTGAATTTGCCTTTTTTAAAAAAGTTGTGTATAAAAATGTTTGTGTAGGAGATCTGGATTCATCAATTTTATTTGGAATGCTTAGTAACGGACTTTTAACATCTTGATTATCCCTAAACTTACCCAATGTGATGTAATTTTCGCATACAAAGCCTTTAGTCAACTTGTAACATGCATTGTTATTCATAAATTAAAAGGATCCGTCTTATACATCATCTAAATCCTTCTGTAAAAATGATCAAGTTGCCGCAACTCATTCGGCGCACACATTCATCAAGGAAACCGAAAATATAGAACTTTTACCCCCAAATATGCTGAAAGAGGCAATGTTACATTTTATTTTTACCCTTTTATTAGAATACACTGAAAAAATAAGTTTAATAAAGTTTTGAATATTTGGTGGATCAACAAAAATACCTAATATTAAGTTAAATGAAAAATTATCTCTTATCGGAAACACCTTTAAGAGTTTCTTAAACTCTAAAATGATTAGTTTATTTTATTAATTGATAAATATTTTGGTTATTTAAAAATTAAAATCGATAGATTTATGAAAATTCGGTTCCACTAATCTACCATATGTCAGCCGTAAAACTGTTGATAGGCGACTCCTTTACAGTCGAGATGTCCTCGCACTGGACGGTGCAGAGCGAGTTCTGTTTAGTAGGACTTTTTCCGATAGGTACCGAAGAAATAGAGTGAGGCAAGAGAAACAGTTTTGGTGGCTTCAAATTGAGAATGTCATTTAAAGATGTCTAGGGCTTTTGCCTTGGCCGGCTTACATAGGTATAATGATTAGGTTAGGGACAGTTAGGGTGGTACAAAAAAAAAAAGAGGCTGGGATGCGACCCACACTGATAACTTCCCATCCCGTCTGTCGATTTGTCTTGCTTAAAAGTTTATCTATATGTACTCGTATCAATTTTTACCAAATTTGCGTACTATTTTTTGTAGATTTTATTTTTTTATGAAAACACGGACTGTTGGATTTTTATATAAAAATTACTGAATATTGGAAAAAACAATATTTTCTGTGAAATAAAATAAGTTTGAATCCAATATTTTTAATTTTTGAAAAGCATTTGTTTTTTTGTAGGTTTTTATTTTTTGTAAAAAAACTGTCAATTCGATTTTTCTCAACATTTTTCAGAATGTTAAAAACAGAATTTCTTATAAGATACAATAAGTTTGAAGCCTCAGTTTCAACATTTTGAAAAGATATTTCAGTCGAAATTAAATTTTTACCAACTTTGAGTAATGTTTTTTTTTAGGTTTTTATTTTTTTTTATAAAAAAACTATCAATTAGATTTTCCTCAAACTGTGACCAGGTTAAAAAAGGTTTTTTTCGTTGCACAAAATTGTGTTGCAGACAAAATTATTTTGCAATAGTAAAATTTTCGAGGTGACAAATTTTTTTTTTTCATGAAAAATCGAAAATTAACAATCTTTTTTACAAAAAATAAAAACCTAACAAAAAAACAATACCATTTTGATAAAATTTACTTCCGACTCAAATAGCTTTTTAAAAAATAAATATTGTTATCCAATTTGCTTAAAAGGACGGGAGCTGCTCATGAGCTCTATGAGCAGAAGAGCTGAGAGGAACGCTGACTTCTCAGAAGGAAAAAGAGAGGGCATGAGAAGCATGCGGTAGAAGATGTTGAGAGGTTTAAAAGCAGAATTGAAGTTCGAAAGTTTAATGAACGGCTACAATTGCCAGAGATCGCCAAATTCTTTTCCGACCGAGTTACAAGAAACCTCTCTCGAAGTTCTCTGCCGCCAACACAATGTATCGAAAACCAGTGGCAACATTGCCAAGATGCAATCAGAGAAGCCGCCTCTAATGTGCTGGGTTTCAAACAGCCACCAACAAGGCACCCCTGGTCTGATGAGGAATTTCGGCAGGCAAATGCAGCCAAACAACAGGCACGCAAAGCGGCGCTGCATAAAAGGACGAGAGCTGCTCGTGAGCTCTATGAGCAGAATAGGCGAGAGGAACGCCTACTTCTCAGAAGGAAAAAGAGAGGGCATGAGAAGCGTGCGGTCGAAGATGTTGAGAGGTTCAAAAGCAGGAATGAAGTTCGAAAGTTTTATGGACAGGTGAAGCGAAATTCACAGGTACATAAACCTAGAACCGAAGGCTGCAAGGACGAAAGTGGAAACATCATAGTGGAACCGCAGTCAATGCTGAGGATATGGGAGGACCACTTTTGCAGACTGTATAACGGCGACGATGACCCGAATTCCGCTGTCAGGTAGGATGATTATTTCAACATAGACGACGAAAGCCAACAATCCCGCCCTCCCGACTTAGCCGAAGTAAAGATTGGCTGGAGCGGATGGCTTGAATGCCGAGCTCTTTAAAGCAGCTGGAGATAACTTGGTTAGGAGCATGCACAAACTTATCTGTAACATATAGTCGGAAGAAAGCATGCCCGATGAAAGTACAGAGATTCGTTCTTTAGCCGTACTGCGCGAATGTAAAATGCATTGCTATATACACTCGATCTTTCCTTTTTTTTAAACCTTTATAGGGTCCTCCGGTCAATTTTGACCCATTTTTGGAGTAAAATAAAGATATCTCTTAAACTAAATTTCTTAGGGACTTGATGTTTCATGGCTTTTCTAAAGTTTTAAAACTATTTATCTTACAAATTTATACAAATATTTGTTATTTTAGAACGTACAGACTTTTTTACGTTCGCGGACCTATTGTAGATAGAAAGATAGATAGATGTTTTTTATTACTTAAAATTGTTAAATACAATTTCGGTTACAATTGAATAACATTTAAATTTGGTAATAAAAGTGTTTTGGCGGTGGCAATGCCGTCTGCCAGCGGACCTATTGTATAAATAGAGTGTCAATTAGATTTTCTTGTTTATTTGTTCTCAGTTATTGTTGTGCACTTTCATTGTTTTACTAACGGGGCTTTTATAGAATTCTTTTTTGACATTTATTGAATAGCACATGATTTTGTTAGCAAGTTTGACTAATTTTTTTCCTATTGAGAGTTTCCGATGAAGATAATTCATGTTCGGAATTCGAAGACCTTGTTGAGTCAAAAAATGGGCTAATAACTTATACCAAAAAGCCCTTTGAAAACATTGCTGGAAGAGTCTCGAGGGAAAACGTTATAAACTTGTTCCCAGGATTGACACGTTATTCGTCCTCAAGAATCACAGCAGAAGAAATTTCAAGCTTCGAGTTATTCTTTCCACCTCCTTTGGTACGTATGATATTGGCTTTGCAAACATGGAAGGTAAACGCACATTTGATGAAGAGTGGACTGACATTGATAGAACGAGTTTGTTTGCATTCATTGTACTTCTTTTACTTGCTGGTGTTTTTCGATCGAATATCGTTATGGGACTCTCAAAAAATAACGCCAATATTTGCAGCAACTATGTCACTGAAGACATTCAAAAAATTATCAAGAGTTATCAGGTTCGACAACAGAGAAACTCGAAGTAAACGACGTTTTTTAGACAAATTTGCTCCTTTACGTGAATTGTGGAATCATTGGGTTGATATTTTGCCGAAACTTTATAACCCTTCCGAAAATGTTACAATAGATGAACAACTGGTAGCATTTAGAGGGAGATGTCCTTTTCGACAGTATACTTTGTGATTCTGCAACGAGTTATGCTTGGAACATTCAACCTTATACAGGCAAAGAACTTGGAAGTACACCGGGAAGAAATCAAGGTATGCGTGTAGTTCTTGATTTGGTTGTAGACCTAAAGGGGCATTATCTAACGACCGATAACTTTTTCACGTCTTATCAACTGGGACAAATATTGCTGCAGAAACAGATTACACTGGTTGGAACAATACACAAAAACAAACCAGAATTGCCACCAGAAACTGTAAACGTAAAAGGACCACAGATTTCTTCATCAAATTTTGCCTTTACCAAGGATACTACTATCGTGTCCTATATTCCAAAAAAAAAATAAAGCTGTAAATCTTCTGAGCACATTTCATCATGACTCGAGAATAAGTGATCGCGCACATAAAAAACAGTAAAAATATTAGATTACAACAAGTGTAAAGGTGGTGTAGCCACAGTGGACAAAGTCGTAAGTTGCTACACTTGCAAAAGAAAAACCAAGCGATTGCCCCAAGTGTTGTTCTGTAACATAGTGGATATATCAGCTTACAATGCTTTTGTTTTATTCAAATCGGCTAACCATGCCTGGAAAGAAAACTGTCTTGCTAAGCGACGTTACTTTTTGGAAAATCTGGCTTTGCAACTTGTTATTCCTTAAATACAAAAACGAAAAACTCTACCTCGAGCCCCTTTTTCCCTTGAAATCGCAAAAAAATACGAGGTGCATCTCAAAACGATCCACAACCTTCTTAATTAACTCAGACAGAAAACAATACAAGAAAGAAAACAACAAAAAGAAGCTGATATTAGTTACATATGTCCAAAAACGGATAATAAGACAGGTTTAGTTTGCGATACTTGCGATAAACTTATATGTTAAGAACATTCTAAGACTATCTCTTTGTGCACAAATTGTAATAACTGATTATACTTTAATCTTTCAATATTCAATAAAAAATTCTAAGAGTACTAATAAAATTAAAATGTAAACATACTTTTTTAAAATTAAATAAAATCGTAAAATATAAACTTAAATAACATTTATTTTCATTAAAAATATTGAATGGGTCAAATTTGACCCAAAGATCTTTTACGTTAGTTACTTTGAGGACCGTATGAAGACTAGCATTCTAAAGCCAACTCTACACTTTGACATCTCTTTTAAAGCTTGCACTGTTGTCTGAAATAAAAAGGGTACCAAAACCCCTCTTGACT